>NW_022196894.1:72812482-72839015 GCF_008632895.1 Mastomys coucha | reverse complement strand
TGCTTCCTTGAGTCCTGTCGTCTCTCTCGCCCATTCTTTATTCACAGATTGTGACCCTCCTCGTTCCCGTGAATTACTGGACCTGCAGGCCAGGTCACCAGGGCTATTGAATGTACTCCATAAACTGATGGTAAGGCCCTATTGCTTAAGCCAACATATATGTCGCATTGAATGTGGAAAAGCTGAACTAGTGTCTATTTAGAGCCTCCAACCCTACTAACATGGTCCTGAAAGGCTACCAATGGAGAAAGCTAAACACCAACCCAGTGACAAAATGATCAGTCTATAATGGTGACTTGCCAGCAAGGTATTCTCATGTAATATTGGTAAAAAAAAGCTATGGGAGTAAGCAACCTCTTTCTAAGTGGATTTCAGATCCTCTCCAGGAGAGGAAACTCATGCTTTGATGGCCAAGAACTGCACTAATACAGAAACCCATGGCTGGGCAACATACAGAGAGTGAGACATTTTGAAATCATCAGTCCTAAATGGGATGTGCTCATCATGTCTTCCCATTTGGGGTCCAGGGGACTATGTGGAAGAAGAGGCTGAGACTATGAATCAGAGAAGATGGAGGACACAAGGGAAACAGGATATGTACACATAGAAACTCACAGAGACTATAGCAGCATACATAAGACTTTCACAGGCTCAAGTCACATGGGGTCGCAGAACTGATAATGGAAAGTGGGCCTGATCTCCCATTCCATTTCCAAATGATGTCCATTTCACTAAAGGAGAACTTTATTATTATTTTTTTCTCCAATGGACTCTCTCTGAGTATATCAAGCACACTTATGGGTAGGCTCCTTGCTCAGCAGAGATGGCTAACACAACATGAACTCGATGGTATTTTTGTATACAAAAAGTATACAACAAAAATATACTTTTTGTATATTTTCATTTGTTTAGGCAATTTTGTTTGATTGTTTTACTGGTCTTAACTTGGATTATCATTTCCAATTTTGTGTTTTATGAGTTTTTTTTTTTTTCAGTGAATGTGTTTTTTCTGTTTTTTTTCTTTCCTTTTTTTACTTTGATATGTTGCATTTTTAATTATTTATTTTATTTCTTTACATTCCAGCTGCTGCCCCCCATCCACTCTCATTTCCAAACCCAATTCCTCCTTCCCCTTGCCTCTGAGAGGGTGCTCACTCCACCCTCCTTCCATGGGTCCTCAGATTTCTCAAGGATTAGGTGCATCCTCTCCCACTGAGGCCAGACAAAGCAGTTCTCTGTGCTACATATGTGGAGGGGTAGCGGGGATAGGGAGTAGGGATGGAGGCTTGTACCAGTCCATGTATGCTACCTAGTTGGTGGCTCAGTCTCTGCGGGCTCCCAGGGGTCCGGGTTAGTTGAGACTGCTGGTCTTCTTATGGGTTCTCTCTCCTCTTCTACTACTTCTGTGTTGCCCTAATTCAACCAGAGGGGTTCCTGATGTTAGTCCAAAGGTTGGGTCTAAGTATCTCCATCTGTCTCAGTCAGCTGCTGGTAGGGCCTCTGAGCAGAAACTCATGCCAGGCTCCTGTCTGTAATCACATCATAGCATCAGTAATAGTGTCAGGCCTTAGTGCCCCCTCCCTATAAGACGAATCCCACAGTCACTGAATCCCTGTCACTGCACAGCCTTTACTTCAGTCTCTTATCCATTTTCGTCCTTGCAGTTCTTTTAGATGGAACAATTCTGGGTCAGAAATTTGACTGTGGGTGAGTAACTCCATCCCTCCACTTTGGGTCCTTTTTTTCTACTGGAAGTGGACTCTTTGAGTTCCCTCTCCCCACTTTAGTCATTTAGCATAAGGTCTTCCCCATTGAGTCCTGAGAGTATCTCACCTCTGGAGTTTCTGAGACTTTCTAGAGGTTCCCCCTGCGTCCCACCCCCAGAAGCTGCATATTTCCTTATTGTGGTTTGTTTGCTTATTTTCCTATTTTCTAGTGAGAGAAGGAATGGAAGGGCTTGGAGCTGGGTTGGTGGGGAGGGGAGGAGTTTCTGGGAGGAGCTGATGAAGGGAACCCATAACCAAAATATATTGTATGAAAAAATTTCAATTAAAAGTAGTAGCAAGTAAAAAAAATTATAAAGATTTTTCGTAAATAAGGACAGGCTTCACATGCAAGTAACAATGCTTTTGGTTTCTTCCTTTCCCACTGTGGGTGGGACAGTGATCTCAGGAGGTTCTCACTGTTGGTCAGGTAAGTTGTACCCATCAAAGAGTCACACCATGCCACTGATACTATCAAACCTGCCAGAATGGTTTTCTTAGTATTCTTTAATCTATCTGGGATTACATTTTTTATTGTATTTAAATATATACATCTATTCTTTTCCAAATTGTTCTTTCATCAGATAATTGCTTATTAAATATTATCATAAGCTATAATAGCTAGCAATCTGTACCTTTTCATACTCTAAGTTATCATGATATATGTATTTGAATTTTGTATCCCTTTCATTGATTTGTTGTATGCCATTACAATAGAGAATATTTTTAATTCTTTAATGATTTAATGATTTTTGTGTACTTTTGCTTGTTTTAGTATTATTTCATAGTCTTGAAGATTTATTTTTGCCATTTTTAATAACCAAAATGAGTTGGAAGATAAATACTCAACATGAGATTATTCTAAATATCATCATTGATTTTAGAGAAATGGTGACATTTGCAGTGTAATTGAAGTAAAATTGTTAAGGCTTTTGTGTGTGTGTGTGGTGTGTGTGTGTTTGTGTGTGAGAGAGAGAGAGCAAGAGAGAGAGAGAGAGAGAGAGAGAGAGAGAGAGAGAGAGAGAGAGAGAGACCTCAATGTAGCACAGGGATAGTAGTCTTCATAAAAGAAATTAAAGTGTGGGACAGGAAGATGGCTTAGCAAGTGAAAGCAATTGTCACACAAGCCTGACTACCTGAATAATCTGACTTTGGGATTTCATGTATTCCTAGCACCCCTACTGTGAGATGGGAGGTAGAGACAGGAAAATCAACAGGAAGTGTAAGAGCCAGTGAGCCTAGAGTTTGCAGAAGGCAGCAAGAAAACAAGAGAGCATGCCTCCAGAGAAGGTGGAAAGAGGGAAGTGATGCTTGGAGAGTTGCCCTCTGTCCTCTGATTTCTAAACTCAGACTGAGAAAGACAGAAAGAATGCCTGAAAACATTGCTGCAGAGCTCATGGGTCAAGTGTTTACACCCGAGTCTCCTTTATCCAGCATCTATAGCAATGGTTTTCACAGTTCCCGATACTGCAACACTTTAACACAGTCCTTCATGTTGTGGTAACCCTCAATGATAATGCCATTTTGTTGCTACTTCATAACTGTTATTTTGCTACTGTTATGAAATTTAATGTAAAAATCTGTTGTGCAGGGTAGCAGATATGGGTCCTCCAAATGGGTCATAACCCACAGGTTGAGAACCATTGGTCTCTGGTCTCTGCTATTGTCTGTAAACAATTTAATACTTTTATCCAAAGCTTTGTAATTTTTAATTGAGACTCCTCACTGTAGATCAAACAAGGCCTAGTAAGTGCTCTTGTTTTGGACTTAAGGCTAGATCGAAACGGTGCTTAGTGAAAATTAAAACATAGTGCACATTTCAAATATGACCCTTGACTTAAAAATAAGAGATTTGGTTGCTTATTATTGTGAAATTATACTTACAGCATTTATTTATAACCTGATCAGTGAAAGATTTATAAACCCTGTAATATAGCCTTCCATCAACAGAAACAAAACTGGTAATTATACATAGATCCAGTACACAGGCAAGAGTCTGTTCAGACTGTGATAGCAATAGGATATTCAGAGTCAGGTTTTAAAAGTCATGAATGACAGCGGGTCATGGGAACAAGCCTTCATTTTGCTGCAGCTTGAAGGAGTCTTTGAAAAGCATAATGTTACCTTGGCGCCATCTGCTGGAAACATTAAATAACAGCTCGTTCACAGCCTGAGGGCTAAGAGACTCCCTGGACATTAGCTTGTTGTATCAAAACCTCACCTTAGAGGTAAGTCTCTGATGTGGTAGTTTTCCTTTCCTTACATATGGGATTAACTGTCTAAGCAGAACATTCACCTCTGCTTGTCCTGGTGACTCACTGGCAAGCTCCCAGAGACCACACATAGGTTAAGGTTCTGGTGCTAAAAGAACTATATTATTGCATTCCTATTGACCATGGTGTTACCTTTGAACACAAGTTCATGAAATTCTGTTGAGGATTCGTGTATAGCCTCTGAACTCTGTCATTGTAATACAAAATTGGCCATAGAGATTATAAAGGAAAGAGAATGGCTGTCATTACAGTAAAGAAAGATCTAAAAATCAGTCTGAAGATGCCTGAGTTCTTTGTTATTATACATATGCATATATGCATGACATATATTTATAATTTTAATGATTTTATATACAACCTGTTATGGCTTAGTTTAGCATTTACTTATTAAATGCCCCTTTTATGTTCATGATAGTATACAAATGCATATAAACATATGTAAACCATAAAAGTGGACATTTATGTAGTTCAGGTTATCAAAATATTGGTTTATTTAATTCCTTGTTTTTATTTTTGGTTGTGAGCCTAGCCTTTAACGGCTGAGCCATCTCTCCAGCCCTCCTTGTTTTTATTAAGTGTAAAAATAAGCAGAATATTTTATTACAATTTTGAATTTGTCCTTTTCTCTTTCTATCTTAGATAAAAGTTTGCTTAAACTAGGAGACTGAGTCTTTTGTTATGTTAGAGATCACTGTCACATGAGATAATGTTTACATTAAAGAAAATATGAAACAACATACTTTACTTGTAAAATATTTTGTTAAATATAAGTTTCAATTACACTATAAGTAATGAGTGGGATTAAAAAATTCAAAGAAAGTTTCCAGCAAGCTGAGAGCTTCTTTCCAGGGAGTGCTTCGACCCTGGGTCTCAGGTGAGATCACCATTTTCTCTCCACTGACTTTTTTTTTTTTTTTTTTTTTTTTTTTTTTTTTTTTTTTTTTTTTTTTTGGTTTTTCGAGACAGGGTTTCTCTCTGTAGCCCCGGCTGTCCTGGTACTCACTCTGTAGACCAGGCTGGCCTCGAACTCGGAAATCCGCCTGCCTCTGCCTCCCAAGTGCTAGGATTAAAGGCGTGCGCCACCACCGCCCAGCTGACTTTTAAAGGTGGGACCAGCCAGGAGGCCCCAGAAGTGGCAGGGTAGCAGGGACAGGACCCTTCCTACCTCTGTCTACACCAAGGAGGGACGTCGGATCCACAACCCTCCGCACACCTTTCCTCCAGGTGTGCTTCTCTCCAGGGAGTGCTCTGACCCTGGGTCTCAGGTGGGACCAACTGGGGCACACAGGCCACAGAAGCTGCAGCCCTCATTCATCATCTGCACAGCTGATCCACAGCCCTCTGCACACAGGTCCTAGAAGGGTAGAGCTGATCTACAGCCCTCTGCACACAGGTCCTAGAAGGGTAGAGCTGACCTCCCAGAAGTGCTGACACAGGCTTACATACCCAGTAAGATACAGCAAGAACAACTAACACCAGAGATTAACAGATGGCTAAAGGCAAATGCAAGAATCTTAGCAACAAAAAAATAGACTACTTGGCATCACCAGAACCTAGTACTCCTAACACTGCAAGTCCTGGATACCCCAACACACCAGAAAAGCAAGATTTGGATCTAAAATCATACATATCTCATGATGGTGATAGAGGAATTTAAGAAGGACATAAATAACTCCTTTAAAGAAATACAGAAGAAGACAGGTAAAGAGGTACAAGCCCTTAAAGAGGAAACACAAAAAACCCTTAAAGAATTACAGCAAAGCACAACCAAACAGGTGAAGGAACTGAACAAAACCATACAGGACCTAAAAATGGAAGTAGAAACAATGAAGAAATCACAAAGAGAGACAACTCTGGAGATAGAAAACCTTAGAAAGAAGTCAGGAGCCATCACCAACAGATACAAGAGATAGAAGAATCTCACATGCAGAAGGTAACAGAAAACATTGACACAACAGTCAAAGAAAACACAAAATGCAAAAAGCTCTTAACCCAAAACATCCAGGAAATCCAGGATACAATGAGAGGACCAAACCTAAGGATAATAGGTATAGAAGAGAGTGAAGACTTCCCATTTTAAGAGCCAGTAAATATATTCAACAAAATTGTAGAAGAAAACTTCCCTAACCTAAAGAAAGAGATGCCCATGAACATACAAGAAGCCTACAGAACTCCAAATAGTTTGGACTGGAAAAGAAATTCCTCCTGCCATATAATAGTCAAAACACCAAATGCACAAAACAAAGAATGAATATTAAAAGCTGTAAGAGAAAATGGTCAAGTAACATATAAAGGCAGACCTATCAGAATTACACCAGACTTCTCACCAGAGACTATGAAAGTCAGAAGATCCTGGACTGATGTCATACAGACCCTAAGAGAACACAAATGCCAGTCCAGGTTACTACACCCAGCAAAACTCTCAATTACCATAGATGGAGAAATCAAAGTATTCCATGACAAAACCAAATTTACACAGTATATTTCCACAAATCCAACCCTTCAAATGATAATAAATGGAAAACTCCAACACAAGGAGGGAAACTACATCCTAGAAAAAGCAGGAAAGTAATCTTTCAACAAAACTAAAAGAAAGTAGCCACAGAACAGAATTCCAACTTTAACAACAAAAATAACAGGAAACAACAATTACTTTTCCTTAGTATCTATTAATATCAATGGACTCAATTCCCTAATAAAAAGACATAGTTTGTCTCTGTGACTCCTTAGATGGGTATTTTGTACCCCCTTCTGAGAAGGAACAAAGCATCCACGCTTTGGTCTTCCTTCTTCTTGAGTTTCTTGTGGTTTGTGGATTGTATTTCTTGTATTCTGTCACAAACTATGGAGCAGAGACTGAAAGAAGGACAATCCAGAGCTAAACAAAGAATTCTCAACTGAGAAATACTGAACGGCTGAGAAGCACCTAAAGAAATGTTCAACATCCTTAGTTATTAGAAAAATGCAAATCAAAACAACCCTGAGACCTCACACGAGTCAGAATGGCTAAGATCAAAAACTCAGGTGACAGCAGATTCTGGCAAGGTTGTGGAGAAAGAGGAACACTCCTTCATTGCTGGTGGGATTGCAATCTGTTACAACCACTCTGGAAATCAGTTTGGTGTTCCTTAGGAAATTGGACATAGTACTTCCAGAGGACCCAGCTATACCACTCCTGGGCATATACCCAGAAGATGTTCCAACATGTAATAAGGACACATGTTCCACTATGTCCATAGCAACCTTATTTATAATAGCCAGGAACTGGATACAACTCAAATGTCCCTCAACCAAGGAATGGATACAGGACATGTGGTACATTTATACACTGGAGTACTACTCAGCTATTAAAAACAATGAATTAATGAAATTCTTATGATGGATGGATCTGGAGAATATCATCCTGAGTGAGGTAACCCAATCACAAAAGAACACACATGGCATACACACTCTCTGATAAGTGGATATTAGCCCAGAAGCTCAGAATACCCAAAATACAAACCACAAGAAACTCAAGAAGAAGGAAGACCAAAGTGTGGATGCTTTGTTCCTTCTTAGAAGGGGGAACAAAATACCCATCTATGGAGTCACATAGACAAACTATGGGGCAGAGACTGAAAGAAGGACAATCCAGAGACTGCTCCACCTGGGAATCCTTTCCATATTCACTCATCAAACCCAGGCACTATTATGGATGTCAGCAAGCGCTGGCTGACAGGAGCCTGATATAGTTGTATCCTGAGAGGTTCTGACAGTGCCCGACTAATACATAAGTAGAGACTCACAACCACTCCATTGGACTAAGCATATGATCCCCAATGAAGGAGCTAGAGAAAGGACCCAAGGAGCTGAAGGGTTTGCAGCCCCTTAGGACGAACAACAATATGAGCTAACTAGTACCCTCAGAGCTCCCAGGGACTAAACCATCAGCCAAAGAGTACACATGGTGGGACTAATGGCTCCAGCAGCATATGTATAGCAGAGGATGGCCTAGTCCGTCATCAGTGGGAGGAGGGGCCCTTGGTTCTGTGAAGATTCTATGCCCCAGTGTGGGTGGGTTGGTGAGCAGGGGGAGAGGGGAGGAAATAGGGTTAGTTTTTTGTTTTTTGTTTTTGTTTTATTTGTTGTTTTTGTTTTTGTTTTTGATATTTTTTTCAGAGGGGTAACCAGGAGAGGAGATATCATTTGAAATGTAAATAAAGAAAATATGTAATAACAAAAAAGAAAAAATTCAAAGGGCTAAAAGGATGAGCTTAAGCTGATAAATAGGATTAACAAATATGGACTTAGAGTATTAATTATCAAACTGCTGAAATGTGATAAATAAGGTTGTATTAACACTAATGGAATGTGGCAGTCAGAGTTAACTTGACACTTTCCCAAGGGGACACTTGACAGTATCTGAACAGAGCTTTTTGTTTACCATGAGAGTATGAAAGGAGATCCTGCTGTAAGAGTAGAGTGGGTAGAGGCTGGGATGCTGCTCAGTGTGCTAGAAAACAAAGCACAACCCTCCAGTGCGGGCTCTCAAGGCTGATGGTCCTGAGGTTAAAATTCTTTGCACCTGTTTAATAACAGAAGAGAAATTCATAGTGATGTTCTCCCAAACTCATAATTGGTCTATGCATATCTTAGAGAAAAACAAGGATGTCATATAAGGAAATTAATAGTTTAAATTTAAGTTTTGGATTTTGAGGTAATAATCGAATTACTGTTCAACTTTCTGTGAAAAATATATATTCTTAATTTTTATTATATGGAAGTTGTCTATTTACTATGCCCAACTTTTTTAACTTAATATTCTGATTATGTAGCCTCTCATTTTTGAATCTATATGTAATTTATGACCTCATTAAAGGTTCCCAGTGTAGTGTCATTAAATCATTATCATATTGCATTCAACTGAGAACCTCAAAATAAAGACTGAAGAGAACAAGAAGATTGTTGGTGAGTCAAGGCTTGTGAGTTTGGGCCATGATCATGGCTAGATGTGTGTCATATATGCTTCTAATTTTTACCAGTCTTGTCAAAGGCCCAGGTTAGATGTTGTACTAGTTGGTTTTGTGTGTCAACTTCATTCAATCTGGAGTTATCACAGAGAAAGGAGTCTCCCTTGAGGAAATGCCTCATGAGATCTAGCTGTAAGGCATTTTTTAAATTACTGATCAAGGAAGGGAGGGCCTAGCCCATTGTGGATGGTGCAGCCCATTGTGGATGGTGTAGCCCATTGTGGATGGTGCAGCCCATTGTGATAGGTGCCATCCCTGGGCTTGGAGTCCTGTGCTCTATAAGAAAGCAAGTAGAGCAAGCCAGGGGAAGCAAGTCAGTAAGCAGCATTCTTCCATGTCCTCTGAATCAGCTCTTGCCACCAGATTCCTACCTTGTGTGAGTTCCTGTCCTGACTTCCTATGGTTATGAACAGCAGTGTGGAAGTGTAAGCTGAATAAATCCTTTCCTCCCAACTTGCTTCTTAGTCTTGATATTTTGTGCAGGAATAGAAACCTTGACTAAGACAGATGTGTACTGGTTTAGAGAGTTTTCTGTCATTAACCGTAAGCTTGCCATTCATTCATGATCAAGAACTGGGGATACAGTTTGGATATGCTCTTCTTCTTTGCCTTCCCATTTTCCTGAAAATCCAGTCACTGCTACCTCAGAAGTGCTTCTAGGAATCTTGACGAGCTGATCTCTGCTTATTCCTTTGCAAATACAGTCATCTTTTCTAAGAAATGGAAAGAGATGGACTATCACCTTCACTAGGTGAATAGGGAGAGGAAGCTGCTGTCCTCCCTGAATATGCACAGGCAAAATGTTTAAAAAAACAACCAATCAAGCAAACAACATTTATTCTTTTAATATGGCTGAGGCTTGGGATTTAAGCTATATGGGAAGCATTCATGTAATTAGGATGGCAGAAAATTTCAAAATACCTTGATGGATTAATTATGGTTTAGAAAATGGAAGCCAAAACAGAAGAGAAACTGGGAGTATGAAAAATGAAGATACATTGAGTGTTTGGACATTATGAAATTAACTTAGGTCAAATATAAAGAAAAAGGAGAAAATAGGTCAGATGACAGGAACAGACCAACTGTTTCCAAGAATTAAGTGACAGGATGTTTTATATGAGGGGGTGTGCCAGAGGGACATCCCTCACTCTCCCCCAAATATCAACAGAGAAACAGGAAGGAGCATAGACATGTTCTAGAAGGATACAGGAAGGATACAGGATCCAGAAAGCCATTAGCGAGTTCTTTTCCATACTTCACAGAGGGATTATTGATGAGTTCTTCAAGTAGGTGATAACAATGGCAAACACAGTCTTTCTCAGAGTTGGAGATAGAGAAGTTATAAGTAAGCAGGATATCACCCCACTTTGTGATCGACATGCAGCTCTACCATCCAGACTTTTGATGGACAGCTCACTTCCCCATTTGCTGGAATGGCTGATGACAAAGAACATTTACTTGCCAAGCCTCTCCCAAGATTATTTCACCCTCAGAGAAGGTGCTAGAGCCTTTTGGGGTGTGGTAGCCTTACATTAAATAACTGGTAAAGCAAATTAAGGTAAAAAGATTAGCCAGTTTCAGTCCAAAGCAGAATAAATGACTGTGGTGAGCGACAAGCCTTCACAAGATTCTACCCTCCATTCCCATAACAGCACTGTGACTGTACATCCACCTTTTCATGCATATTGGCCCCAAGGATACTTTCTAGTAGATATATCTACTAAATTCTATTTCACTTGGCTGTTCATAGAGAACACAACATGTAATATGATAATTAAAGGTTACAGTAGGGAACATCACTTAGCCTGGATAGTTTTGTTGGGAATCTTAGAGATTATATGGGTAGTTGTCCCTGTCCTTGCTTCTGGTGTCAGCCGACTCTGAATATGCTATTGCTACCCCCCCCACACACACACACCTGGAGGAACAGCAAAATCAGCATGTGTATGCGGCTGTGTTTTCTGTGTTCTTGGGGTCTGCTTAGCTTACTCTTTCTTACTTGAGCTGATGGTGTACCAGTTGACCTGTTTTATCTGTTGTTGTGAACTTGTTAGATTTATGTGATGTTTGCAGTGTGTGTGTACACTTGTGACTAGTCTAAACTCCTCTCTGATAGTCAAATTTTTCTACTACTTAGGATACAGATCGATTCAAAGCCCTAATATCTATCCTGTGAAAATTTCAGTGCGTCCTCAAGTTGTCTAGGAATGGTTATCATAGTGGCTTCCATAGTCAGGTGTACTTTTTCAATTCCCTTCCATTAGATTAGTGCAAGTGATACATTGACATTACCACAATGTTTGTTATTCAATCACAGAAACCCAATTTTTCTTTAGTTTTAACACACACACTCACACATCCCTACACCACACATACACACTCACACATGCATGCACGCACATACACTCCTACACATACACACCCCTATATACACATACACCTCCCTACAATTGCACATATACCACAACACACACACATACATACACCCAACACACACACAAAATACACCCCAACACACCCATACACCCCAACGCACACACAATACACCCCAACACACACACACACACAAGCACACACACATACACACACAACACTCACAGCAGTGCCTTTACTGGCATAGTTGGCTTCAACATTATTCTGGACAAATGACAAAGATGATACTGCAGTAAAATGCATTTGAAATAGAAAGTTAGATTCATCCCTGTGCTGATTTCTGACAACAAAATCTTCAGTCTTGAGTCAAGCTGGTCATTTTTCTCTCTCTTGCCCATCTTTCCCTTGTTCTCTTCTGCACTGTCCTATTCATTTCTATGAAGTTCTGTGTTTCTGCTAACCATTGCCCTCTAGTGGCTTTACAACAGCAGGAACACAGAACCAGATTGATGAAGTTTTTTGAGCACAGCTTTTAGACAACTCAACTGTAAATCTCATGAAAAGTGTCAAATATTTTTCTCACATCATTTGCCAAAAAACAACCATTTTATATGAACAAATTATCTCTCGATAGAAAAATTTGAACAAGGCTATCTTTTAATAAATGGTTTATATCAATGTCATAAAAGTTAATTGTTCTTTTTTAAACAGAAGAAATAATTAAAATTATAAAGTTTAAAATACATGCTTTTTTGTTATTTTGTTTAACACTGTTAACTGGCAACTGATTTTTATTATGGATCTATAAAATCTTGCAACTCAAATAATCTTTTTTCCCCCATGATCAGATCTTTACCAGATTCATTTATTCACAGGTATGGGTGTCAAACTACTTTCTTACAAAAGCTTCCTGCTGTTATTGTAGGATATAGGATTGTTGCCTGCCTAAATGGCAAGCTAGAAAGTATTTTCTGGGTTTTGAAGCTGAGAGTAAACACAGGTTCTCCCTCTCTCTTCATCAATCAATATCAAACTCATACAGATAATAGGGGACACTCTAGGGACTGGAGTCCTGACAGTCAGGTTCAGGCATAGAATAAGACTGGCAAGCAGTGTTTGAGATATTTTTGACCAAGAACATGGTGAGAAAAGAGGCAAGATCAGGAGAATTAGTAATAATTCCTAACATATCCAGTGCCTTGTCAATGGCCTTTTAACTAGATACTCCAAGTACAGCACATCTAATTAAGATTAGCTGAGTGAAATCTGGTTTTGTTTAACTTGTAGTTAGCTGTCCCTTCCCCTTCACAAATCTGGTAACTCCAGCAGGAACAAGCAAACAAATAACAAACAACAAACAAACAAACAACAACAAGAGACCTTTACAAGAATTGGCTGAGCAGATAGGCAAACTGATTTTTAGGGTACCATTTCCCAAAGAAGTATTTGTGTCTGGGCCTTAGGCTAGGGAGTCATTTTCTCTGGAAGTATCAAGCTTTGTTTTAGTGCCTCAGGAAGGAATGGCTTCCTTGGGTTTTAATTGGTATCTGCTGGAGATTAATGAGTGTCTAATACTCATTACTAGCATTTGTTTTAAGTCTTCAGGGTTACAGTGCTACAACTCTCAGGTGTATAGAAAAAGGATTTCACTGTCCTTTCCCACTGTTAAGACTAATAAAGACATTTCAGGGAACTTTATGAAGTCATGGTAGCAAAAAGGCTGATTAGTTAAAACATTAACCTTGTCCTTGTAAAGGGATGCTGAAGGGTAAAAAGAAGTGATCCTTTTGGATGCTTGCACAGTGTAGTCACACTTCTCCATCATGTGCTCTAGGATCTAAATGGATTGGTTTGGGATTTGCTAAGGTAAGTGTTCAATCACTGTTGTTCCACACTGGAGTGAATTTTCCATCCCTGACTTAATATAGTAGTTAGATAATGGATGAGTAATTGCAGGGAATGAGCTACATTTCTCTTCTAATTAAATTTTCTACAGGATGAAGAACATCGGTGCAACCTTGCTCTGGTGACTTGAATTGGAGAATTTGATTCATTATCTGGTTCAGGGGCTAAACAAAGGCACAGAGTTATTGAGAACTGAGCACAGGTACACTGCTCCCATGTGCTAATGCTAGTAACTGTGCTGTTGTACACTTTCTCCCTCCTCAGGAACAGATCTTTGCTCATCAGTGTTCATATTGAGAGACTGTTGGTCTATTTCTATGCATCCACTTATGACTGCAAAGAGCTCTTGAAATAAATGTGACATTTTAAAATTCTTTTGTGGTCCAGAGGAAAAGGCATCCTTACCAAGCATTTACAATGTGTACAGGATAATTTTAATTGCTTTATTATTAAAGTACATAATTGTTTCCAGCTCTGAGTACAAAACAGTACAAATTTCATTGATCCATGAAGCTTTATTTCACCTTTATTTCATATAGATTTGACGCAGATTCCATATATTTTTTTGAAAAAAAATGTTAAGGGATATTGATTTAGAACAGCTAATACGCAGTGATTTCTGCAGACATTTAGAGTAAAAATAAGTTGACAAAATGCATATGATTTCAAAATCCAGCTGCTTATTTTCTCATGCTTGCCTGAAGTATTCAGCTTCAATAAGCAACATTTTCAGAGGAGTGGTGGAACTTAATATTTAATCTATTATGTCAAAGGTTCCAGGTCTCCCACGGAAGCTTCAGTAACAGGACAGGTACATATCCTTGCAGTTCATGGGCTGCCATGTGGGGAAACCATTGGCATTGTTCACTGTGAGGGGACCCCTGCTCATGTAGGTTCACTCAAAAATCCTTAACATGTGCTTAAGGAGATATTTTTTTTCCAAGGAAAATATATCAAAAATGGCAGGAAGTTTTAGAGGTCAGTAGGAATGATTTGAATGGACTTGAATATGAAATTAATCTTTTACATGGTACTTTATCTTTCCACATTATTTTGATCTCTGCTTTTATACATTATAATGAATGATATCATTTATTTAAAAACCATAAAGAATTTGTGTTATTCAGCTCCTAAGACAATTGATGGTGGAGCCAATAGAAAGTAAAACTTGGTTGTATGAATGTGGGAAAAATGATCTAGAGATTGCCAGAATGAAGGAAATAAGAAGCTATCAGCTCTGATGAATAAAGACAAGCTGACGTCCCTTCAGTCCTTTGTTACTTCTGAATGCTAAGATTTTCATCAAAGAGAAAGCCAGATACCCATTCCTACACTTCCTATGTACAAGCTTGTCCTGTGAACATCTGTATTTTTCACTCAACTTTCTCTACAGTGAATTAGAGACCACTAATGTATCATATTACTTCCCATCATTGTGTGCCTAGCACCATTGACGTCTACATAGACAATGCTTATTTTGGTTCACAGTTTTACAGGTTTCACTACACGGTTTTAGGCCTATGATAAGATAGCATAGGATCTTGAGGAATTTTCTGGAGTAGAGACTTGGATAGTTAGCTGTCAGTCACTGGAAGACGACTTCTCACTAAACATATCCTCTTAAGGTTTCTACTAGTTCTCAGTATTCCAAACTCGGGACTGAGTCTTTAGTACATGGGTCTTTGCATGGTGAGAGTCTAGCATTAAAACTCTCATCATAGGGGTGAGATAATAGATAATGGCTGCCGTAGAAAGAACTTTGGTAGTGGCTCACTCTTTCTAAATTAAAACAGTGACTGAATAGGAGAATCAGAGATGGGGTCAGGACAACTCTCATCATGCTATTGGCTTGGGGGTTCCCCAGAGCCATCTGTATTACCTGGCTCAAATATTAAAAGGTCAGGTGGTAAGTTAGAAAGACTGCATCTAATTCTGTAGGACCCAACTGGTGGGAAGTTTCTAGACATTGAGGGAGCAGGTGAATTCAGCAAGAACTCTTGCAATAACATTTTGATTCAAGAAAGGACTTGTCTAGATACAGTGTATATATTTACATTCCATTCCAATGTTCACTCATATAACTTAGTTAATATAGAGATCTAGATGTGTTCTCACAGATAGATTATTACAGTGTATGATAAAGGAACATAACTTAATGAAATGTTTCAGAAAAGTAAGATTCTAGCAATTAGTTAGGAAATGTGAGAAAGAACACGTTCATTTTCTTCAGGACACAGGTTGTTTCTTATGTGCACAAGACCACAGGAAGTCTGAGGGTAGAATCACAGCAGTATGTAATAAAAGACAGATGGACAGGTACAAGGCGAGCTTATGAATCCCATAGATTTAGAAATGGAGCCAACTAGAAGGAGGGATGAAGCATATTTCAAGAAAAATTGACAAGAAGAAATGAACATCTTTTGTATTCTGCAATGAATATAGCCTGCAGTTTACATTCAGATTTTAAAAATCAGAGTAATCAAAAGAACAACTCCAAAAATACCAAAGCAGAGTAATTAAATTGTCTGAGAAAATAAAAGAACACTCATACTGGGTTCAATAAATTTCTCTCTACATATTCACCAGCTGTTTGTCTTTGTGCCCCAAATGACTCAGTGTAAGTGTGATTCACTGTGCATTATGCATAAACAAGATCTGAGTTACATAACTGACTGCTAAATGTTGCTTTTCCATTTTAAAATTATAGTAAAACTGGATTAAAGTTTCTGTATTCCTCATGTCTCATCTCAACTCCTTTGAGAAAGTTAAAAACTTTCAAATAATTTTTTCAGAATGCTAAAGGAGATCATCTTTCTGAATCCACTCACTCTTTGAAAAGCACATTATTATTATATAATCTAAACTTGAAGTAATTTGCACAAGCTTTCTAATACATTACTATCTGCGAATGTTGGAACTGCTTCCATTTTTAGCCATAGAGTTATGAAGTAATATTATTAAGTACATGTTTTATCCTGCATTTTCTGAAAATTTAATACATGAAAGTACATGAACATTGCAAACAGAAGGCATTGCATGTGATATACCATAGTGACAGAAAAAATAAGAAAGATTTAGAAGGGTTGATATTGAGCAAAGGGGAAGCTACCCTCCTTTTGGCTGAGAGGCACAAAGAAGAAAAACATAACAGCTACCTCTTAAGAGGGCTGCTGTAAGACAGCCACTGTCCTCTGGAGAGAGGCTGGTTTCAGTTAGAGATGGGAGGAAAGGAAATCACCTAAGAAGGCAAGAGATTATGGGTGACTATGATCTTTTAAAACAAACCAGGAGTGTTCATAAATCATGTAGGGATGAAGTATGGGCCTGAGCAAGAATGCTTACACACTTCCTGGAGACTGTGGGATGCAGTGTGACCGCAGATGTCTTGGTAATCACCAGAATGCCACAATAAGACTGATTCAATAGCCTCACGTGAACACTGAGGAACAAGCTTCTAGTATGAGTGAGGAAGGTTGGGAAGAGAGTTTGCTGAGTGCCTCAACAGTGAACATATCCCTCCTATACTGTGACTGAAAATTATATATGACCAGATGAAGGGACATATTGTTTATATAGCTCTCCTTTTGAGTTAAAGTCCTAAATGATATGGCCTATTTTGGGATAAAAAAATAAAAAACTACAAATTGACCAAAATGGGTGCCAGGGACAATCTACATTTTTCTTTAATTATCATAGAAAGTAGTGATGAGTCTAATCCCATTTAGTTCTTCAGAGTTAGAAAGCTTGAGAAAGCCAGGCTGGCTTAGTGTGACAGACGCTAGGAAAAACCTGAGTGGATTTGGGAGGAAAATGAAGAGATTATCTCAATTCCTTGGATAAAATGTGAGGAAATGGATGGTATTTCATGACCTCTCAAGGTACACAGGCCTTTCTGTATCTTACATGATCTGAAAAAAAGGTTAAAAGAGGATTAAAACATTCTAGACTTGTGATCACTAGAGTGTTGATGGGGAATAAGAAGAGACCATCTGGTCAACTCAGCAAGAATCTTTCAAGCTCTCACCAGCAGAGAACGCACGCAAGTCCTCAGAATCTCTTTGATGTAAATTATTCCCTAGAACATTTTAGACTGAATTTTCAATGTGACTGCTTACATAGATAGCCTCTGAACAAATGGAATAATTGATGTTTAAAATTAAACGAGAGGTCAGATTTTTTTCTTTTTAAATCTCAGATTAACTCTTAAGGATTAGCTCTCTTATCTATTCATCTTGTATTTGTGATAACAGGCAAACACCCATCTGGCTGTAAACACTTTAGCAAAGAGTTGCGTTTCAGAAAGATTGGCAGGTGCTTGGTGTGTGGTGGAATACTGCATATGGCATGATCTATTCAGGATTATGCTTTATATATGTGTGTGGACACATGTTTCAAAAGTGTATGGAGAACAAAGGACAACTTTGTGGAATCAGTTGCCTCTCTTCTTCCATCTTTATGTGGTTTCTGGGAGTTGAACTCCTATTCCCAGGTTTGCACCCAAGTGTCTTTCCCATCAAGCCGCCTCTCCAGCCCAGAAATCAATATGAAATGTTTGATGTTTAGTTAATGGAACAAGACAAACAATTTTTGCCTCTTAATCGCATAGAAAAGTGTGCACATAAAATCTAATTGCATAAAAAAGATCCCTGAAGTTGGGCTTGTAAGAAATACAACTTGGTTGATGTGATAAAAAAGAATTTGCAGTTAATACCCTCCTGTGTTGCATCTGTACCTCATTTCTGAAGAGAGGAGTCAAGTGCACAAAAAGGTAGTGATGGGGCCAAAACACAGCAACTATTACACAGATTGCCTATGAGGAGGGTATAGCAATTGTCTGAGAGCCAACAATTTCCACTGTTGTACTCCAAAGTTCCAAAGGCTGACTAGCTGAAGAGACAAGTACTGGCAACATTTATCTGATGGCCAGAAAATCTCAGTGTGGAAACCAACTGAGTTCCTGAAAGGAGAAAAAGAGTGCTTCTGTTTTTCTATGATAAAATGGCCAGCAAGCCATTCTCAGAGATCTAGATTCTAGAATCTAGGTTTGGAACCATTAAAATGTGACTTTACTTAGCCACTTGTTGAGGAGCTCAATCTACGTCAAAACTTAGTTGCCAGAAAGATGTAGAGGCTCACAGCCATCCATCGAACTGAGTGCAGGGTCCCCAGTGAAGGAATTAGAGAAAAGACCAATGGAGCTTAGGGGTTTGTAGCCCCTTAGGATGAACAACAACATGAACTAACTAGTACCCTCGGAGCTCCCAGGGTCTCAACCACCAACCAAGGACTGCACATAGAGGGGTCTGATTGTTCAAGCAGCATGTGTATGGTAGAGGATTGCAAAATCGATCATCAATAGGAGGAGAGGAGCTCGGCCCTGTGAAGGTTCTGTGCCCCAGTGTAGGGGAATGCCAGGGCCAGAAAGTGGGAGAGGGCGGGGTGGCAGGCATGGGGAGGGGGGAGGCAACAGGGGTTTGTTTTTGTTTGTTTTTTTGTTTTTTGGAGGGGAAACTGGGAAAGGAGAAATTCGCATGTAAATAAAGAAAATATCTAAAATAATAAAAAAAAAAAAAAAAAGAGACATTTCCTTGAATCTCATGATTCTGCTCTGTGTAGTATTGATTGAGGTCATGTGGTGACCTTCTTGAGGGCAAATTAAGAAGGTCTCCAATAGCTTTATTCATGTACCTTGCTTTACATGGGTCTGTTGGAAGTTGAAGTACATTTTTATGTAACCTCATAGTCTTTATGTAGTATCATCAATAATAAGGTAACTGGAAATAGAACTAAAAGACTCAGGTTCCATATATATAAAATACAAATATGATGAGATAATCTCTTGTACTAAATAGAAGCATCACCTGTCAATAAAATACTGATTGGCCAACGAACTGAAGCAAGATTAGAAGGTGGGACATTGGGTAGAGAGAAAGGAATTCTGGGAAAATAGTCATGCATAGGAGATTCAGGGCCCCGACCCAGAAAAAGTAGGTCATAGGAAACTGAGAACTAGGTAACCAGACATGTGGCATGACTTTGAATAAAATAAACAGATAATTAAGGTATGAGCTGCTAAGGGAATACAACCAAGATAGTGACGTAAGCATTTATTAATATATAAGAAGTTTCAGAATCATTATTTCTGGGAACAGAGTGAGCAGGTGGAAAAGCAAGAGGTTACAGATGGCTTCTACTACACAAATACTTGTCTTTAAATCCTGGGATGAGAGACATGGATAATAGGAGCAGAGAAAAAATGGAGTAAGGTTCAACGGTACACAGGGAGGAGACATGTTGCATTCTGCATGTGATTTGTTCCCTGACGTCTCATGGACAGAAAGCTTGGTACTGAGGGGATAGAATCTTTTAAGAGGAGGAGTCTATTGGGAGTTCATGGGGCTGCTTCTCTCATGAATAGATCAATGATCTTTCAGGATTAGTCCAGTCACCTCATGCCTAGAATAGCTCCACAGACAATGATCTTTAGAGTGGACAATAGAATTTCTTCTGAATCCCTTCTATCCATCCCACTGGCCAGGAGCTCTAATTCTCCTGCCATTGCTGTACTTTCTATCACAAAGTCCCCACAAGAGCACTCAGGTGGATCAGATAGCTGATGTATGGTTCTCTTGAACCTCCAGGACTATGAACTAATGAAAAATCCTTTTAACCCACCCAACCTCATATATTTTGTTACAGCATCAGAAAATGCACATAGGCATTTTCAAGAGAGGCATGCCAAAGAACCATGGCTTTCTTTATAGCATGATTAACACCTACCATGGCATCCAAAATTCTTGTTGCATTATTACAGCATGTTCAAGTCTTTTTCCTTTCAAAGCCTTTATATTTTATGAGTTCTTAGATGTTTTAATATGTGCATATATTAAAGAATGATCAAGCAAAATCAACTTCTATAGTCATTGCTACATATACTTACTTTTAGTGAGAACTATTTTGGTACATTATAGACAATAATTTTAGAGGGAAATCCACCCAAATCCATACTTTATTTTCTTTGATAGCAGCAATAGAAATGCTTTTAGTTTCAGATGAAGTGTGGACATTTGCTATGGTCTAAGTTGTAGTTTGCAATCTAGAAGATTCTTTAAATTTTTATTGGATCATTGTAGCTGGACTTTAAGATCTTTGTCAATTTGTGTTCTTTCCATATGTGGGAGGGACTGCTTTTAGTCCTGCTACTTCTCATTTCTGTTACAAATTTATTTTGGCTCTGTCCAAGTCAGCTAAGACTGCTATAACAAACTGTCATGGTTTGATAATATTGAACAATAAATATCCTCTTTCCATAATCCTGAAGTCTGGGAAGGTTAAGATCATGGTGCTGGAAGACCAGGCATCCAGTGAGAGCCTGCTTTGTCCTTGCTATATGAATATATTCCTGCATCCTCACTTGGTGAAGAGAAGGGAGAAAAAACAGCTCTGTCTCTTTTCATATAAGACAATAAGGACACTAATGATGGCTCTATCTTCATTTTCTATTCACCTCAAAACACCACCATGCAAAGAAGTTGGGGGATTGGACGTCATCATACAAATCTGGAGGTAAACAAGCATTCAGCCAATACATGTCCTAAAAACTCCTGTTGATTCTAAATGCATTCATCTATAAACTGAATGGAAATATCTTCATCCATAAAAACATCCCTTAGCTAATTTCTCAGTCCAAGCTCTTGTTTCTGTTGTCTATATATGGTGTCACCTAGAAAAAAAGGTCACCCTCTTATATGCAGCTTAGTAATCTCGCCTACATTTTTATATTCTGTAATTTTCATGGAACATTTACTGAAGACATATTGTCATGATCAAACCTATTAAAGCTACCTAACCTTGACACTCTTTAGCAACTCTTCATATTTCCATTCTTAACTGAGACGCCCTGTAATAAAAATTCCAGTGGAGACATTTCCTGGTTTCTGAATACCATAGTTCTACGGCGCATGTCTGCAGTATGAAACACCTCTCTAACGTAGGCTAGACACTCCAGAACTGTGAAGTACTTAGGTTAGTTTAAAGTATTATGGGCCAGTGACACTGAAATTAAAACAATGAAATTGAAAAGGAAAAGGAAAAGATAAAACATTACATGTAAGATGGAACACACAAGTCCTAGTTCCAGAGGGGATACATCCAACGCACAGCACAGCAGAGAGCATGCAGTTTCCATGAGCATTGCAGTTCAGATGCTTAATAACATCTTTGCCTCTGCTGCAGTCCCATTCATTGGAAAACGGTTGGAGATGAGGATGTTCCAGTGATCTCTGGGGGGCATTTACAGCAGTCTCTGTGGGCATGGATTGAAGAACAGAGGAGCAATAGATCAGGTTAGTCCTGACTTTGTCTTGAGAATTGGAAAAGAGAATGAAACCAGTTTCCAAGGATAGCTTCAGGCCCTTAAGATCCATGGCGATGCTTTAATAAATACCAGGAAATTGATTAATTAATTAATTAAATGGAATAAGAAAAACTAGATTGCAAATTAAAAAAAATATGTGGGGATGTTGGAGCAAAGGGGAGGGAGAGTATGTGTGGATGGGGGAGCACTCTCATACAGGCAAAAGGGAGGGGGAGGGCAGATGTGGGATGGGGGGTTTGGTGGAGGGGTAACCGGGAAGTGGAAAATCATTTGAGATGTAAGTGAATAGAATGATTAATAATAATAAAATAAAATTTAAAAAATATATGGAACAACTCTGCTTCTTCATTGTCCTTTAATAATACAACCAGATCAATTTTCATAAATATGGATTCTGTTCTATTCTTTTAATCTTTAACATATATTTAAAATTAACATTACTGGCAAAAGTTTAAATTACTTAAAGGTAAGTTACGTAGTCTTCCATCAGTTCTGGAGCTATTGCATCTTACACCTGATGCTTGGATCCTCTCTAGCCTTTGCTTTCTTTTTAAATTTCATTGGTCTTATTTCAGGATTATTGGCACACAATTCTTTAAAAGGACCTAAATACCTCACAGTTCTGGAGTGTCTAAACCACATTAGAGAAGTGCTTCCCTGTGCAGAGTCACTGTAGATTCTGAAATTAGGAAATGTCTACATTGGGATTTTTATGTTTCAAAACTTTGAAAGTAAATTCAAAGTAAAACTGACACTTCAAAGTAAGTATGTTTGAAAACTGTTTTTAAGAAAATGGTAAGTGGCTATTGAATTTAAATACTTCACACCAATAAAATAAGACAAGCAGAAAAATACAGTTTAATCTTAATAAAATGTGAAAAGTTTGTTTTATAAGCTTGCAAAGATGCAGTTTTATAAAGTTGACCATTATGACTATGATAACTAAGATACTGTAACATTCTACTATTGTTATAAAGTCAGATCTTCAATGAGTGAGTACAAAAAGTATAGAAAACACAAATAAGAGTTTACCATGTGGTAGATGAGTTATTTTAATTAACAATGTGGAGAATAAAACAAGATACATCATTTAACTTACATCCCATAATAGTATTAATTTTAAGTATTTTTCATATTTTGTTGCAATGATGAAGCAAAACACCAAAAGTAAAGCTGAGAAAGTCATTTAAATTAGCAAACAGTGTCAGAAAGAAAAAAAAATGTCAAAAAAAATGTCAAAAAGTGTAGAAAGCAAACAATCAGAAAAGTGTACCTGCAACAAGGATAAGTGCCACCACTTGTTATAAATCAAAGACTCCTAAGAATCTCATCTGGAAAGGCCAACCTGCGGGTATGTAAACACAGAGGGAGGCATTTGTAGGTGGTTACCTTGATGAAAATTCATCTCAGGTCTATGCTGCTGTTGGCCGGAGACCAGCTACCCCTAGAACAGTCAGCCTAGACAGAAGCTACTTCCCCCTCTCATACCACATCAAAGGAGAACTGAGAAAAGCACTTTGATCCGTTGTTCTCAGGAAGTAAAAGAGACTCATACAAAAGAATTCATCTATAAACCACAGTGTGCTTTTCTAAAGAGCACTGATGGTAAATTCACAGAACTTTTTGGAGAACTAAAAGTATTTAATGTTGTTTTTAAAAGGCTTTTTAAATTGTGTGTGCATGTATGTGTGTGCGTGTGTGTGTGTGTCTGTCTGTCTGTCTGTCTGTCTGTGTCTATGTCTATGACTGAGTTTAACTATGGTTGTTTGCATGAGTCTGGTAGGAGACTACTTACTAGATCAAAAGCAGCTTAGCCACAAACACTGAACTAAATGATACTGTCTTTCCCAACAACCATAACTGTCAATAGTTCCTCAGAGATGTGTGGCATCATCATCCTTTAACCCCCTTGTGTATTACAAAATGATGACAGGGCCAACCTTGTGATTATCTTGTGCAGGTCATCATAGCTTCTCTAAATGAATGAGTGTAGTTGCTGTGCCACAGCCAAAGGACAGCTTTCATGAGAACTCAGTCCATCCACTTTTGTAAGATTCTTCCAGAATCACCATCTATGCGTCACAGAACATGACCAAAGATGAAATCCTCACTATGCTGTAGATATACTGCAGCTAAAGGATAGGCCTTGTTGGAAAACTTTGAAGGGAGAGTGCCTTTTAACATACTACAGTATGTTAGTTCATTTGTAACTGCCCAGGGTGAGGCTGACTTTAAAGTTAAGTGTCTAGTCATGAACTCTTACTTTTAAGAGGGATTTAACTTTCTCATCTTGGAGCTCATCTATTTGGCAAGATTAGCCTGCCAGGAAGCTTCCAAGATCTCCCTCCACTGCCTCCCAGGGATAGTATTACAAAGACTTTCCTTTCTAGTCTAAATTCTCCCACTATTCCCAGCTTTGTGCCTGGGTGCTATTGATCTCAACACAGGCTCACATGCTTACACTGCAGACATTTTGCCATCTGAGACACTTCTCCAGCTCCTCACGACTCCTCATTTCGACCTTGTTCAACATTTCCTACTTTCCATGGAAAATGGCCATCATTATGAGAATCAATGAATAAATGTCCTCCCAACATGAATTTTGATACTGAAGCTATATCACTCAAAAAGTATGACGCCCAAATTCAAGGAACTATAGTCTTCAGACAAGGATGGATAGCTGGAAAATGGGTAGGAATACAAGACAATGTTTGGTAGGGGTAAATGAAACATGCAACACTGTGTGTGTGTGTGTGTGTGTGTGTGTGTGTGTGTGTTTTATATGTGACTGATGGACTATAGGACAACTTGTAAGACTCTGTTCTGTCCTTCCACTGTGTTGGTCCTTGGGATCAAGGCCAGGTTTTCGGGCTTGGTGTAACCCACTAACCTAGTGCACCCTTTTGCTCACCCTTCTTTAAGCTTTAATTTTAATTCTGATTCAAATCCTCATTCCAGTGGGTGGGGAATCCATCTAGTCAATTATAATACTTATATTTTACAGACATATATATACAGACATGCACAAATTAATAAATAGATAGATGTATGTTTTAAAGGTGATTGTATTACCTACCTAGAACTGTAGAAAGTGATGGCAGAACACAGCTTACGCATCTCACTGAACCATTTCCACCATGAGGAGAATGCCTAAGCTTGACATATTTAAGTAGACATGAAATTGAGCATAGCATCATTTAGATTTTTTTCAGTGTGTTTGTATAAAAATATAAGAACCTATTTTCATTTTGATAAGTGTTTGGCATAAACAATATTTCAGTATACTAGGAGCAAAAGTAAGAACTGATGTAAGCTGCATAGGAGAGACTCCCTATGGAAAACTTTAAAACTGTTCAGTAGCTGCACATTAGCCATAACTGATCAGAGAAAAAAAATATTTTGGGAGAATTTAGACTAGAAAGGAAAGTATGAAGTTTGTGTTGCTAATGAGACACCCAAGTGCATACATTTAATAAATACAGGGGAAAAATCTAGGTGCAATGTTGGAAATATTGTCAAGAGAGAAATCTTTAGCCATATAGTAAAGAAACTGAGGCTATATTTGAGTATAGTATTTTGAACCTGAAAAGCGATGAACTATGCGTAACAATTTTCAGTCTTTTTTAGACCATAGGCAATATCAAAAATCAATTGCAGTAGCATTTTAAAATAATTTTACAAAAATATTGCACATAGAGAGTGGCTCGGGTTCCTTCCGGTCTCTCTGGGCTGGTGTCTGAACGGACCTTGGGCACAAGCTCTGCAGCCAGTCCCACAACACCCAGAGGAAGCTCTACTCCCAGGCGCTCTGACACCCTCAGGATCAGAGGTGAGGAGGACCCAACATCTGTCCCAACACCAGGAGTAACTGGGACCTAGGGGACCAGGCACACAGGAACTCTATCAGCAGAGTGGCTCGGGTTCCTTCTGGTCTCTCTGGGCTGGTGTCCTGAGGGGACCTTGGGTGCAAGCTCTGCAGCCTGTCCCACAACACCCAGAGGAAGCTGCTGCACTCCCAGGTGCTCTAACAAGCTCAGAGTCACAGGATCCCAGAATCACAGGGTCACAGAGACTGCCTGACTCTGAGGAGTTCTGATACAACCAGGATCACAGGAAGGACTGACTCCAGTCAGATTTAGCAAGGGCAGGTAGCACTAGAGATAACTAGATGGCAGGGGGCAAGCATAAGAAAATAAACAACACAAACCAAGGTTACTTGGCATCATCAGAACCCAATTCTTCCACCATAGCAAGTCCTGGACACACCATCACATCAGAAACGCAAGAGTCAGATCTAAAGTCACTTATCATGATGATGATACAGGACCTTAAGAAAGACATAAATAGCACCCTCAAAGAAATACAGGAGAACACAGGTAAAGAGCTAGAAGCTCTTAAAGAGGAAACACAAGAATCCCTTAAAGAACTACAGGAAAACACAATCAAACAGGTGAAGGAAATGAGCAAAACCATCCAGAACCTAAAAATGGAAATAGAAACAATAAAGAAATCAGAAGGAGAGACAACCCTCGAGATAAAAAACCTAGGAAAGAAGTCAGGAGTCATAGATGCAAGCATCACCAACAGAATACAAGAGATGGAAGAGATAATCTCAGGGGCAGAAGACATCATAGAAAACATTGACACAACAGTCAAAGAAAATGCAAAAAGCAAAAAGCTCCTAACCCAATACATCCAGGACTCTGAGATGAATGCTTGCTGCGGACCGGGATTTCTTTCGGGGTCCCTTGTTCCGCGGGACTAGGGGTTCTGGCCAGGTGGGCACGGGATTCGGCTTTGACAAACAGACTAGACACGAGTGGTGTAAGGTCT
>NW_022196894.1:72811305-72811721 GCF_008632895.1 Mastomys coucha | reverse complement strand
GCTACGATGGAGGTAAAATCCTTCAGTGATTTGAGGGTCATTGAAGTACAGCCTTATTACAATGAAATACGATGTCTAAAAATTGTTCTTATTTTGGGCTTGTACCACAGAAAGAACCAAGATTTTAAACTATACTAATACAAAACAAACAAACAAAAACACTTTATATATTTATGTTCATTTAAGACAATACTAGTAGTGATGTATTATTTTGAAATATATAGTTAATATGTTTGGAGTTATTTGAAATTTATACTGAGAAAAACATATGTATTTTCAGTATTGCTGTAGACAAGCACCTACATAACACTATTAAATTGATTGTTGTTTTATATCAAACAGCTTTTGTAGTACTCATTTTTATTGTTATAATATTTTATAAATTTTAAGGAATATGACAAAAAAAGATATTGTAG
>NW_022196894.1:72780351-72811093 GCF_008632895.1 Mastomys coucha | reverse complement strand
GTTAACAAATTCAGACAAATTGAAATCATGTAACTTTTCTCATTATAATGCAATAAAAGTTAAAAAATTCTCCATAATAAAAAAAATATTGCACATAAGTTGCATTTAATGCTGATATTTCATAGAGTGTTGTCATCTAAGCATCTAAACCATTGCACAGCACGTGTCTCCTCTGCAAATTTCAGGGTTTGCTTGACACTAACTTTTTGTGGCATTTTTTTCTTGTTCTGACACTTCCTGGTATATTAAAAGTTAATTAAATAAGTTGAAGATGAATGGTCTAGTTTATTTTTAGATTATTAACCTCTTCTAGCATTTGAAGTAAATTCTGAGATTGGAGGATTAAAACTGGAAAAGAAAAACTTGTGAGGCAAAGAATTTTAATAATCCTTCATCCAAGTCTATAGCACTTGGAAAATGGACAACTTAAAATTTTAGGTTGGGGCAAATATTGCCATGTTACAGGAAGTTTGCTAGTCTTTACCAAGGTCACCACAGTGATATAGACTCTCTGTCTAGATGAACGGCTGACTGTCAAGAGCAGACACTGAGTTAGTTTTCTTTCTTTGATGGGAGAGTTACAAGAGCATTTCCCAGTTGGGACATTTAGATCATGCCCTACCTCAACCTAACTTTCTTATACACATTAATCTCAGTTGGTAAGAAGCATTCTTATACATGGCTCTGCTACCTGCCAGTCCCACAACTTAATTTATGTCTGTGGTAAAGTTCATAGCTATAGGAATATAGAAGATGATGTTACTGTGTTTAAAGATGCTACTATATAATTATGAAAGAATGAATTTTATCTTGGTCATGATTCCAAATTGTAAAAATATGAATTTAAAAGAAAAATATAATGCTTTCATGTTTGAATATTTAAGAACGTACAAGCCCAGTTAAAGTTCTATGCAGTGCAACTTAGGTTTTTATATAAATAAGCTTGTATTTGTCATAACCACCACTTATATTCTCATTACCCGAGAGTAAAACTCAGTTATTTGTTGTTTAAAGATATTTTTATTCATTAAACAAATAACATGTATGAAAGAGGAGGCAACATGCAAAAGTCACACCCATGTGTGCCTTCTTCCCTACTGAACTGAGGAGATAATTCATAACGGGTTTGCATGATCCTTTCAATTAGCTTTTATAAATATGTGACCTTCATCATTTTAGTTCATGGTAAGCTGTTACATTAACAAAAGTGTTGACATACACCATTCATCTGAAATGTTATACATTTATCTTCTAAAATAAGTGAATTACATGTATTGACTTGAACAACAGGCATTGAGTATATGGTGATGCAGCATCATTCTATACACTTGCTCATCAGGGCAATTCACACAGTCACTATGTCCTTTCTACCCCTACTGGGAGAACTAGAGAGTAGATACTGATACCATCATCTGAGTTACCTTACAAACAATAAATGTGATGTATACATATAATTATATCAAATAAAAATCATAGAAGACATGAATAATCACATAGCATTGCCTTTAAGCATATGATACTGAGCCTCTGACAGGTACCTTTCCTTTGGTGCCTCAGTCATGGTCATGTGAATCAACCCTGATAGTGATGCTCAGAGATATCTTATCTAGACGTAAATGGGAAAGTGTCACTTACAATGGGAACGCGAGCCTCTTTGCTACATATTTACTAGAGCACACTATTTTTAATTATTCCCATTAGTTCTGCCTGCAACTCCTCTGAAGCCAGCCCACCTGAGGTGGAAAGCCTTTGGTTAGACTCTAGGGAGAGCATGGAGCTCAGTCCTCAAGGGCTTAGTGAGTGGCTTTAGAATTTAGTGAAATGCCATTCACAGCAGTAAAATAAGATGAGGCAAAGTGTATTGACAATGGTCCAAAGGCAACCTTGCAAATACAAAAGCAGTACATTATATTATTGTTTAAAGGCTTTTATCACTCACGTGCATGAATAGCAAACCGAATAGCAAATCACAGAGTCATATTTCCATACATTTCAAAAACAACAAGCTGGCCAAGAAACCGGTCATTTGGTGCAACAGATTCTTTTTTTCTAGAGAGTTTTGGGAGCAGTGCAGATAGAGTTCACTAGCATCTTTTCTTCTTTTTACACTTGCGGCACTTTTGGCTACCTTCATTTCCTATCTTGTCTTCTGAGCTACTGCCACTGTCGCTGTCTGGCCTTTGCCTCTTCCGTTTATTCCTAGGATACAGGTCAGGGTCGCTTGGTGGCTGGTGAGTCCATTCATAGGAGCTGGGCCCAGCCTCTGGATCTGGAGCATGATTTAAGGAGCAAGACCCAGAGGCACTGTTGGGAAGTGGACCTGGCACCTCATAGAAAGGCGGCTGCAGCAATGGACTGTGTGTGTACCAAGGCTGTGAAGAGAAGACACTCATGAGCACACACTCACAATGCTGACGCACCTCACATGTGCTTTCAGGCAGTCATGGCTGAGCCGGTCTGCGTGTAACACAGTGAGTGCATTGCACAGGCTTCGGGTCATTTCTTCGTCTGGTTAGCACGAAGCACAAAGATTAAAGATGCCACGTACTTTACTGCTGCATTGATTAGCAATATCCAGTAGAAATATTAGCAAAACATATAGTTTATAGACATACTATAAAAGGGAAAACAAACATAAAATAGTGTATTTATCCATATATGTGTATACATACATATACATATGTGTATGTATGTATGTATGTATGTATGCATGCGTGCGTGCGTGCATGCATGCATCTATCTATCTATCTATCTATCTATCTATCTATCTATCTATCTATCTATCTATCTATCTTTCTATCTATCTATCTATCCAGTCATTTAGAACCTGTTGCCAATGTATCATTAAGGAAATGTTTCCCCCCAAGCTGGAATATGAACTCCAGGACCTTGCCTTGGATAGGCAGGCATTCTACAACCCAGGTGCATCTACAGATACATAGGCAGGCAGTCTACAACCGAGGCGCATCTACAGAGATACATTGTTTTTATTTTTAGGATGAGTCTTCTCTAATACTCCCAGTTTATACTATAGGGAAGGGAAGTCATCACTGAAATTATTTGATTTAATGTAGATTTATATAAAATTTTGTAACAGGAAAAAGTCTCCTACCATGTTTCGTTTATTTCAGACATACATAAGCCTTCCCAGTATGTGATCCAGGGATGGATTTTAAATTCTCATGAAAATTAGAACTTCATAGGTGCAGACAGAGTTAAGATCACCCAAGGTGGAAAAAGGCACAGACAGCACTTATCAGAAGGAGAGTTGCTTCCTATGTTTTACCAGGTTCATTGAAATTCTGACTATTCTGAGACAATCTTCCAACGCAGGCTTGGCTAGAATAAAGGTAACTGCTTCTGGGGAGACTCCATTGTGTCGGGGAAGATCTCCTTACCAGTACACATCTAGCTTCAATTTAGAAAAAAAATTCTCCAGGAGGGAAAGCCTCATTGTGCAAGAAATTCCCTGACTGTTTATTAATTGAAAATAGCTCTTAAGAAAAAAAAAAACCCTATAGCTTACATATATGTTATACATTCAGAAACAAATCAGCTTCTGAGAAAAAAAATTAAATAAGTAAGAAACGGTCTCATAACTGTCACTAACAAATATACTCGTATGCTCTTGGCTTTGCTGAGCAGGATTGCAGGACTTCAATTGTTTTCTAATAAGACAGAGTTGTGAAGACATTCTAAAATCAAATACCAGGATTAAGAATTCTAGGCTACAGAGGAACTGTGGGGAGCTTAAAAAATGAGATACAAAAATACAGGTGATAGAAGGCCCCGTATACAAATATTGTAAACGGAGTACCAATCGCCGTGCCTCAGAGCATCTTTGGAAACGGTCCCTTTGATGAGAATTCGGCACTCAGATTTAACTAGGTTACCTCCTTCATCGCCTTCACCTGTCCTCTACCACTGAGCGCTGATGACTCACTGACATCGTGTGTCACCCTGTCTGAGCACTTACTGGGGCATATTCTGTCCCATGCCAGGTCAGATAACTTTTTTTAAACCGGAATGTTAAGAATGGTGTTTTTGTTCTTATGCTTTTGTAAATTATGTACTGAATCAAAAGCATTTCATACTTACCATTTTTTGAAAGAAAAAATATTCTTGAGGTAAGGCGGCACTCGTCATTGGGAAAAATGGCACGGGAAAGGAAGGCCTGCCCACCAGTTCTTCGTTTCTTTGCAAAAGAAGAGAAGAAGGATAGCTTAAAACGCTGAGGTACAAGTGTCACTTTCTCCTTAGAAATATTACCGACAGCTTTACGTACAGAAGTGGAGGATAAGGCTTCCCTGGGAGCCTTTAAGATGAACTACTTTAAACACACGGGAACAGTGAATTATTTCACTGACAATGTAGAGACATAGTATTGCATTAATTATTTAATTGCACAGTTTTGATATCACAATAATCACATTTGATTTTTTTCATAAGGAATATGTCAGATCATGTTATATTTGAGGAAAGAAAGACTCAGATACGAACATAACCCAGCAAGTGACTTGTGACCACTAAGATAAAACTGGTTTTCTGTAGGTAGACAGAAAAGTAGATAAAACTGGTTTTTTGTAGATAGAAAAGTAGGGAAGCATTTTTGTCCCCTTATTTTAAAAATACATTTACAGCTTAATTAAAACATCATGTGCTTACACTGTTGCTTTCATATACTTGTTCATGTCTAACAAATTAAGGTAATGAAAGTCTGTTTTATTAAAAAAAACTTAAAACCATGCATTTGGTTACCTGAAGCTGTGTGAGTTGATCTTCGCACAGCTCTCAAAACTTTGGGTAGCTGGTTCAGAAGAGCGAGAACTCCCTTTAATGAGACAGAAGGAAAAGGAATAAAATTGAAAATCATGTTTTGTGGCATAAACACTTGGAGTTTGAAAATCATAAAACTAAGGCGTAAAGTCATCCAAACCCTACATTTGGCTCTATATTGGTTTGGTTTATAGTTGAGCAACTGAGGCAGGAGGAGGATCCAGAGTTTCAAGTTAACCTGGGGCACATAGTGAGATGCTCTTTCATAAAAAACAAACCAAGACAAATGTAAAAATCTTACTCTTTTAGGACATAGTATTGACTCAAAAATTCTGTACTAGAGTGATATTTACATATTTTATACATGACTATAAGTGACTATAAAGATTGGACTTCCAAAAGCCGTGGACAGATATGAAAATTATGCAGGCATTGGATTAAGTAAGATATACAATGTTGTTTTCTTCCATATTGCTATTAACTAAAAATGTCATATCATTGTTGTCATTTGCTCCTAGAATATAAGATATGAGTTCCCTAAACATCACAGACAAGAGTCAATTCAATGCTACATGGAATGTGTCAGAATATAACATTCTGTGAATTGACACAGAGGTTCAGCAATGAGAAAGGTAGACAGATACTTAGATATCATGCATAAGTGATATTTACATTATGATTCATAAAAGTAGCAAGATTACAGTTATGAAGTACCAACAAAACTAATTTTATGATGGGTTCACCAGAACATGAAGAACTGTATTAAAGAGTTTCATCATTAGAAAGGTTGAGAAGCACTATCCTACATTTACATAGAAAACAAAACCCGTAAGCCCCCGACAATAGGATCAGCAAATCACACTTTGAAGATCAACTGGTGAGAGAACTTACCAAATCGATACTGCACGTTAATTGGTCTCCCATACAAACGAATTCCATTCAGCAAAGCTATGGCATAAGACACAGACTCGGGATGCTTGAAGCAAACAAAGCCAAAGGACTTTGGTTTTCCATCTCTGTCTTTGCAAAGAGTCACTTTGGTTAGTGGCCCAGCCTGTAAGAAACTTGAATTACTTTCTTATAAATCCAAACATTTTGTTTTTACACTAAGACAAATCAAAGATTCAAGTTTGACTAAAATAAAGAACTTTACTCAATCAACTTTATAACAGAAACTCTATTACTGTCAACAGCATTTCTATGAAACCAAGCATCATAGCCACACTTCCATTATGACCAACTCATACATCTACTCCACAAATAATGCATCTTCCTAAAAAAATTTCTAGCTTATCAAAGACAGTTATGGGAAAGGAACTTATAGATTATACTACCAATATTAAAAGGAAAGACTGTCCTTATTTTAGGCTTTACACATCAATTTAGAGAGTATTTGAATCTCACATTAAAATACTATTACATTTCCACAAATATTAGCAGTATTTAACTGAAAAGTACATTGGAATGAGAAAAAAATCATGTGCTTGAGTTATGGCCAAAAAAGTTGGCAACATGACATCATGAGTTCACCTCGGTTAAGAGGTTCTCTGAAAAACTTAACCGTTATGACAGACTCTTTTTATTGTCCTACACTATATTGAAAACAAAATGCTTCAGCTCCCTTAGCAAAGATTCACTTTGGTTTCTGGCCACTAAGCTTAAAGTGGATCAAAGGGCTGCCAGGTAGGTGTGAGAACTTGAGTTTGAATCCAGAATGTCAATAGCTAGAACCCAGAGGACCTGGGCCTCAGGTATACAACAACAACAACAACTAGCTCAAAGCGAAAATGTCTCTGACCTCCATAAGCATGTGGCAGAACTCACACATGCACATTCATGTTCATGAATGCACATAGACACACCTGCACGCATGCCTGTGTATACTACACAGTATTTATAAGAGAATCTAAACGTAATATGCATTTTGATGTAGTAACACTGCTTCATATATGTTCTGAAAGGAAATTTATTGTAATATGTTTAAGATCTGGTAGAGTGGATACACTATTCAGAAAAATGAACAACTAAAAAAAAGTAACAACTAGAAATATTATTCCATGGTCAATTATTCAAGAAGAATAAAGTACAACAAATTGTACATATTCAGAATTTGCAGCAATAAAAACTTGTAATAGGTAATAAAAAGCAAAGAAGCAAGGCCAAAGATTAGAGAACACTGCAACCACACCTGAGGAAAAAATTCCATCCGTGATCTTGCCTAATTGGAGGCTATGTTCACAGAGACCAGAAGTGACTCTGGCCATATACTAGGATGATTATTTTTCATGGTGGAATTGCCTAAATATTTGTTTCTCATCCTTACAACGGTGCTGGAGCTTGCATGTCAGTCTCTGTCTCTGAAAGCTTTGCCCAGGGACTAGCTCAAGGTCCCTCTGTTTGAATAGGATGGTGTTAGCAAAAGGAAGACAACCTCCTGGGGCTGTGTCCTGGAGCTTCACACTCAATACAGAATCCAATCCACAGCCACCATCTTCCCTTCCCATGTCTCTAGTCTAATACTTCTTGGTTAAAAGGACAAAAATATAAAAAAAAGTGAATATAAAAAGAATATTCATAAAATTGAAATAAATTATAACATTAATATAGTAGTAAAAGCCAAAGGATTTATTCTGCTTTCTAGGTTTTTTCTTCTATTAACAGTAGGATTTGCAGACAAGATTTACTCATATACATATGCCAAAATCCTCATTTTCTGGGTTCTGGAGACTGACCCTAGAATGTTATGACTGCAAAGCTAGTGCTGACCATTGAATCACACTCCCAGGAGACTGACCCTAGAACGCTAGGAATGCAAAGCCAGTGCTGACCATTGAACCACACTCCCAGTTTTGCTTTATCATTTTCAAAAGTGAAATTCAATAGACTTTTCTGATATCAACAAAGTGATATTAAAGCTTCTTTAAAAGTCAGAATGAGGAATTTTCAGGGCAGCTGTCAAGTCGTTTGGGGGTTTTGCTCTTGAAGATGTTAAGTCTTTCAAATGATAATCTATGTTAGCAAATTCTCTCTGGGTAAGATGAAAAGACAAGGTTTACTGATTGGCCTGTTCAATGGAGCTTAAATTTTAATTAAATGAGAAGAGGAAATCATGACAACAAATAAGGAAATTCTGTATTTCTCTGTGTGCACTACAGATGTGGACCTAGCACTTATTGACTACAGAGCTCAGGTTTAGGGGATTTGTAATCCCACAAACCGCCTTTCCTCACTGTACCCCATGGAGGTTCAGAAGGAATCTTTCTAAAGAGTCTGAAGTTACTCCACTTCTGTAGAGTGAATTTCAAATCAGATTGGGTCACAAAACAGATAATGGTGTTTTTAGAGAAGATACTCAAAAGTAGCAACGGATAAGATAAAAATCTTAATTTTTTATTTTTTATTTTTTAAAAAAATTAATGTTTAGGAAGAGAGATCTGCAGAGAACTCTTGCTAGCATCCATGAGTAGCAAAGGCATTTTTTTTTTAAGTTTAGAGATAAAGTAAGTCCTTTACAAATTAGAAAAAAAAAATATAATCTCACTACTGGTACACCACTCTAGAATGCATCTCTGTTATTGTGTACAGGAGAATTTTCCCTTATTTTGAAAGTGGAAGTCACTCTTCATTTCTTTTATTTTAGTAGCAATACTTTGCATTATTAGTAATAACAATAACAGTCCTATTATCAGCAGCAGCCAACAGCGCTGGCTGTAGATGTTTCACAAAGCTAAGTTTATTTTAGGCAATCTCATTACACTTCAGAGACGAGTACTCCCATTTTACATTTAAGGACGAGACTCAGATACTATCTCACTGTAGAGCGCTGTATTCTCACTTTCAACAGGTTTTTTTTCCCTTCCATATTATTTACCTGTCTCTTTTGCAGATTAGCATAATCCGTGAGAAACAATTTTGATTTCCCCCTTTAGAGTCCCTTATCAACCCTTTCAATTTGCTCTATAATTCTGAGTCATTAACCAATTAGATGAGGGTCTGAAGACACACATCTCTGGCAAGTGGGACCCAGACGTGTGTTCTCCAGTTCTCAAAAAAGTCCTGAAGGTCCGAGTATGAAATACAGTGTCATGACTAGGGAATCCATTAGTTAGTCACGGTAAACCTACTGCCTAGCATTTCAGAAATCACTTGTATGATTCTGGAACAAAAATGTTCTCCTCATCCAAAGGCTTGGGAGAAAGGGTGACAGCCAGGAAAAGGTTTTCAAGAGAAGTATCTTTCTCTCAGGTGCCATTTTCCAGGTTGGACAGAAGGGTGCTTACTATTCCGTGAGGAGAGTGACGGGGTTGTTTTGTGTTTCCGCAGAACATCCAGGGCCCGGAGAGGCTCTGGGAGCCCTCGCCTGGGGCTGCCAGGCTGGGGCTGGGGGTGGGAGGTCGTTCCCTACCCGGGGCTGCCGAGGACGGGGAGTACAAGCCGCTCATCCCCGGCTGCACACTTGCGTGCCTAAGCGAGGGAAGGGAGACCCGAGCTCCGGTGGGGCGGGGTCCCGGGGCTCCGCCGCCGCCGCCCGGCCTTCCCCGCGGACTGTACCTGAAGGAACAGCTCGTAAAGAATCTCTTCCCGCACTCGGGCCTCTAAATTGCCCACAAACACGGTCCTGTCAGCCTCCTCCTGAGCGGGGAACATCCCTGCGGTCCGCAGCCAGGGATGGAGGAGGTGCCGAGGCCCCGCCCCCTCGCTCCGCTTTACTGCGCGGCCCCGCCTGGGCAGCGGAGCCCGAGGCGGGCGCGCGCCAGGGGCGGGGCGTGAAGCTACGCCCACAGCCCCGCGGGACCCGCCCATTGTCTCGCAGCCCTGCCCTCCCTGGCTTGAGAGGGACTGACTGACTTACTGACTGGCCTGAGGGCTTCCGTACTACACTTGGCACAGTGCCTGAGTCCCTTTCTGAACCAGTTTAGTCGGCAATTCTAGTTTGTTTGTTTGTTTGTTTTAAAGCAACATTTGAAATACAGTGACTAGGAAGTTGATTTCAGACTAGGAAGTTGATTTCAGATTGACTAACGTCAGTATGGAAGTGCCTAGGGTGATATAAGAAGTTAATTTATTTCTAAAAAGTTGAATGGGTAGATCTTGTAACACTGTGAAGTTAAGTTATAACAGGTAAAGAAATGTCTCCATGCATGGATATTGATACAAGAAAGGACTACAATTAAAGTTGATTTAGCCTTTAAGTAATACTCAGATAGGTCTTTGAAATTTTTCTGTGGGTTCTGAAAGGCCTCTGAACTCAAAAAAAAAAAAAAAAAAAAAAAAAAAAAAAACCACTGTGTATCAATGAATCATTAAAAACCAATGTTCTGAAAGGACCCTGAAATCACCCTGGAAAGATCATTCAGTAATGAGAACTGGATTTGATCTTTGGTTGGTAGAGTGGTAGGAATTCATTTTGAATTCAGGAGATGTACTTCTGCTTGGTTGATTGATCAGAAAATTCCTTTCTAAAGAAATGGAAATGGTTGAGAAACTCTCACAGAAATGTTCAACATCCTTAGCCATGAGGAAATGCAAATCAAAATTACTTTAAGATTTCCCTCTTACCCCAGTCAGAAGGCCCAAGATAAATAAGACAAGTAACAAAACATGGTGGCAAAGTTGTGGGTAAAGGAGAACAACTACCCATTGCTTGTAGGAGTGAAAACTGGTCCAGCCACTATGGAAATCAGTGTGGAAAGATCTACCTTGGAAAGATCTACCTCAAGATCCAGCTGTGCGACTCTACAACATATACCCAAAGGTTTCTACACCCTACTACAGAGTCATCCAGGTTTGTTGTTGCTCTATTCATGATAAACAGAAATTGGAAAAAGTCTAGATGTTCACAAATGGATGAACAGATAATGAAAATGTGGCTCATTTACACAACTGAATATTATTTAGCTGTGAAAAATGAAACTAGGCAAACTTCAGGTAAATAGATATAACTAGAGGCAATCATCCTGAGCGAGGTAACCCACACACACAAGACAAATTATATATCCCAGGTATTTTCTCTTACATGTGGATGTTAGCTTTCAAGCTATCAATATGTATGTTACAACCTGAATAATCAGAGTTCAGTACCTAGTAAGGGAACAGTAGAAAAGAAAGGATTTTACAAGGAATCAGATATAGAATGTAGTGTTATCAAGAGATAAAGAAAAAAACCAGAAAAGGGAAAGGCAAGAGAGCAGGGTAAAGGAAGGTTGTTATATGGTTTTTTCAAACCATATAACGTTTGAAAAACCATATAACAACCTACTACTGTAGAACCTTACTAACCTTACCATTTCATATATGTGACATCGATTTAAATTGTCATCAGATAATAGGTGAGATAATGCTTCACCCAGACATCTATGTCATCAAGTAAAAACCCCAGGGATGGACTGCAGGCTTTGGAGTCATTGAGCAAACGGGTCTCCACACTTCCTCCCGAGTCGCAGGCTTTTTGCCAAGTTTATTGATTTCTCACCACAACTTGATGATAAGGTCCTATTACTGAAGACACTGATATCACCAAATTCGAAGTTTAGCTGCTGCCCAGCTAAAAGCTTCACCCCTTCTGAATAGCATTTACAGTACTAGAAGTTACTCTCTAGACTACCAGAGGAAAAAAGGTAATTTCATCCAGCTACAAACCCTGTGACCTACAGTAATAAACTTCCCACAAGATACACCGGTGCACTCATGGCATAAATGTTATTGGAGTAACCAACCACTTTTTGATTGGATTTAAGGACCACCTCATGAGATGGGGCTCATATCTGACAGTGTTAAAGTGGCCAAGAATCTGAGACTTGCTCATGGACCCAGCAAGAGACATATTACTTTTATTTTGCTAAAGAAACATAGCAATAAAATGACTCCAAATGGCATGTTTCTGTACCCTTTAACCATTCAATTGCCCAGTGCCTCATTCAAGCCTCATCCAAGAAGCCCTTTCTTTGTAGGAGATGGGAACTAACCCAGAGATCCACAACTGGGCAATGAACAGAGAGTAAAAGTCTTGACAGCAGTCAATTTTAAATTAATGTCTTCAAAACTCATCCATTTGAGGTTCATTGAGCTATGAGAGAGAGGATGCAGAAAGAATTGTAAGAGCCAAGGATGGTGTATGACCCCATAGAAACAGCATCATCCATATACCACAGGATTTACACACATATGGAATCTCAGAAACTATAACAGCATGCAAAGGACCTGCACAGACCCAGTACAGGGAGAGCACTGAGAGGGGCGAGTTGACATGGCCCCACACCTAAACAAGGAAGTATTCATACTTACTAACTGCTGGCAAAGGGAGATTCATTTTTCTCCAATGGATCATCATGGGTATATCAACCACACTACAAGGCAGCCCTATGCCTAAGAGTGACTGTCAATTGTCCAAAACAAAGCACACTTTCTTTTTGGAAAGCATCATCAAAATAAACTGTGTGAGAATATTTTAATAAAATGTACATTTTAGGAAAACCTCATTTTTCTTTTAACTCTGACATACTTGTGTGAATTGGGCAGATAGCTTGATTGTGCTATTCAGAGTATTTTCTTTCTTTTTTTTAAGAAACAGATGAGAGCAAATAGAGCTATTTTATCCAATATTTATTTTTGAATCAGTTTTAGGAAGTGGAGAATTGTTTTTAGTCTTGGGAACAAAGGCCAATAAAGAAATATGAGAGTGGGAGAGACATGTTTACCAAGGTCATGCAGGTGTCAGTAGCTTTAGCAGTTACTTTTGGTTACCTTTCGTTATTACTTCTCAAGTCTCTGAATATTGTCCCTCTTGGCTTCATCATCCAAATAAATGCAGTGTAGTAAGAAGTAAAAGAAGTAAGTACATGTTACATAGCACATACATGTTGTTCAAGTGAATAGACACTTGAAGCTTTCTATTCTGTGTACATCTCTTACACATGTGTTCTTATTTATTTCAAAAATCTAATCCACACCATTTTTTTCTCTGTAACATATATACATATTCAGTGCATACCTATGACTGCACATATTATAAAACTGTTTCCACATAATTAAAGGTTTTATTATATTATTATATGAAATGTATTCTATTCTTTGTAGGTATTTGTGAACTGTCTGAGTGCCTGAACACTGTTACACCATTTTGCTTTATATACATTTATGGTCTTTATTTTTTAGATTTCTTATTCATCATTTTGAAACTCATCTCATGTGTTTGAATATTTACTTAGCATTTGATCTCAACAGATAACTATTTTTATTTAAGTGCACTGTATTTTCTAATTCTAGTGAATGCATGGCTCTCAGAAATGCAAAAAAGAAGTGTTTTTGCTTTCAGTGTTTACTAGCCCATTAGTCACATATAAAGTTTTAATGGGAGCATGTGCAATATTCCATAAAGAATTAGGCTGTTATCAGAATGGTTTATACTTCTCCTTATGGGAACACAGCAAAGTTTGAAATATACATGTGTATCAATATGGTTTTGTGTGTATATACAAACCTAGAGTTGACAAACAGACTGCTAGTTATATAGATAGATAAGCAGATTTCTAATTTCACTTCAGTAGCTCATCCGAGAAAGTGTATTCTGCTGGGATTTCCTCTAGAAATTGTCTAGAATTGCTAGCTGCTCCACACAGGTAGTAACATAATTCTTCAGTTATAGTTTTCAAGCCCTCTTTATTTTGAACTAGAGATGCATAATTAAATATAAGCATTCAACGCAGACCCTGACACATTTCTGACAATATGATAAATACCTGTTGAAATTGTATCTCTGGAGAAATGAGCATCTCTAAGGTGTATCCCCAAAACGATGTCTATAGATCTCAGGAGGTGCTTAGTAAAAGTTGTATAAGTGAATTTAACATATGAATGAATAAATGAATGGAAGAGCTTGGTAATGGATGTTTTTTTATCAATACAAATTATGATATGTATGCATTATTAACCTTCACAGTATACACAATTAGAGAAATTCTGTACTGTTAGAATTTCTATTTTCCATTTGAGGTGATGATAATGATGTTGAGATGAATTCTTTTGTTCTCATTTTTTTTTATTTTGCATTTGGATTTTATTATGGCATGGAAGGAGCTTGCAGTTCTGTAACAATGTCCTTTGGAGGTCTAATTGCTGACTAAGAGGTTAACATTTTTGAAATCTTGTCACTGTCTGGTCTCAAACTTGCAATGTAGCCATGGTTGATCTTGAAAGTCTTCTGATCTCATCTTCTCCTGATGGCAAGGTTTACAACTCATTTATGTGGCATTAGAAATCTAATCTAGAGTCTGAAACAGCCTATGTACACATTCTACTAGCAGAGCTACAATCCTCTGACTTCTTTACATATTTTTACCAGAATTGATATGAATTAAATTAAAGTTCATCCCAAAATTCATTCTAAAAATTGACCTAGCAAATAAATATTGCTTAGCTCTTACAATTAGTGTCCAATTGCTCAGAAACAGGGCGGATGAACAGAATCCCACCATCCTTACAGTGTTTGTTCATCACCAACATAATTTCCTTTGTGACTCTATTTACTTTGTACATGTATCTATGTGATACTTACTCTCATACTATATTTCTGAGTAAGAATAAAATAAGCACACAGAATACAAAAACCATTAATATGTTTTACATTATAATTATCTTCCACTGATATTCTACTAGACATTAATAACCAAATATTCTCATGTTGAAAGCAAGTAAAATATATGATAATGAAGGAATGCCATTTTATGTTTAGAAACTCTGCTAAACACTCTATTGACTAAAACCCCACATTCACATGAGCAGGTCAGAATGATGACTATAAAAATACCATAAAACCAAAATACAGAGAAAAAGTAAATTATGTCTTTTGGAAGGTTTTTCCTCCTAGTCTATTAAGTATCATCTCATTAAAACCACATTTTACATGTTTTACACTGTGTTTCTCCCTTCTCAAATAATAAGGTTATACACTTTTCATTTTGAAATTTACAGCTATTAACAGTTTAGTGTGGTGGAGGTGTCTGCATTAGTTTAAGTTCTTAAAAACACAGCCTCAATAAAACTTGAACGCTTCAAGTTAGTGAGTGTTTATCAGCAGTTACGTGTCCTGATTTCAAAATAAGTATCTCATGTCTGGGGGTTTCTAAACCATCTCTCCAGACTTCAGATTAGTGTCTACTGACCTATGTTGTAAATAAAACAATCCAGATTTACTGTATTATTGAAATATTTCCAAGATACACATTTTCTAAAAACAAGTTTTATTTTGAACTTGTGCTCTATGTATGAACAGTTATTGATTTTTTTCTTGCTTTGTCAACATTCTTGCTGGGAGAGAAAATAGAAGAAAAACTAACTAAACATTAAAGAGAAAACTAGTAATGCTTTTAAATGGTTTTTATATTAAAAGTAAACATATTTTTTCTTTTCAAATTTTTTCTCCAGGAGACGAGCTAGGACATAAACTCTTTAAAAATTATCTTTAATCTTTCTTTCAAATCCAGACATTATCCTCCTCCAGGTCTGCCTTCTGAAGACACTTCCTCATTCCATTCCTCCTACCCTGTCTCCAAGAGGATGTCCCACCTACATCCCATGGCCTCCCTTCTCCCTGGGGCCTCAAGTCTCTGGAGGGTTAGGTGCATCTTCTCTCACTGAAGCTAGACCAGGCAGTACTCTGCTGTATATGTGTTGGGGGCCCTGTACCAGTTAGTCTATGCTGTCTGGTTGCTGGCTCAGTGTCTGAGAGATCCAAAATAGCCACTGTGTTTTGGATGTATAATGACATATGCATAAAAACCTAGGCAGCTTCATGGATGTGGATTTTGTTATTTATTTTAGGTCTGCAAAGAACTCAGTTTATAATCAAAATGATCATAAAACACAGCTTACCCCGACTCTTTCCATTTCTGGGATTTCTAGTAACCTATTTTTTACCCCCTGTGCTTTCCATAAACATTCTCCTATGCCACTTCTAAAATTCTGAGGTTAAAGAATGAAGACGTCTACAGTTAGGTTTCTCATTCCCTTAAATGCTATTTGGGTAGCTGAACATTTGTGAGTTATTATAGAGTCTTTGGCTTAGACACTCTCTCTTAACACACGCCAGTGGATGATGACAGACTTCTTCTTTTCCAGCTAGGGGAGGAGCAAGAGTCATTTTTACAGGAAAGCTTGCTGGACGGAGACAATCCTATCACACAAGAACTTAATGAATTACAGAAATTCCTGGTGAATCTCAGTGTTTCTTTTACAGTTTCTGATTCCAAATGAGAATATACATTTTTCTGTGCTTGATATGCTGGACAAGATTTGGTAAGACATTTATTAATAACTTGTCATTAAAATGCCTGTAAAATACTTAATATGGTTTGTATTATCTTATGCCATGATAGTATAAAATTTTTCTATGATTATGGTATTTACACCAGACAAGATTGCTATTATGAAGGTATGTTTGTACTCACATATACATGTGTGTGTGTGTATGTGTGTGTGTGTGTGTGTGTTAAATAGAAACTTTAGGATATATTTATTTGTCAGAAGATTAATAGCTGCAAAAATATGCAAATGAAATAAGAAGAAACATTCAAGATAAAGAGTAATTAAGGAGTAAGGTGTTCAGTGTCTGAAAATTATGACTTACTATATAACTTGCTTCCATTTCATTTGTCTGAAAAGCCTGACATTTGAAGGAAATTATTGAGTAGGTAATTGATTAGTTGCAAAGCAAACCAAATATCAATGCAGGAGGACTTCTCTCTTTTTCCTATGTTTCCCAAAGTGTCTAATGGTAGTAAACAAGAACTGAAATTCTTCTGCTGGTTGATAATGGTAATAAAGTATACTAATGTTAGTAAAGTGATTTTCTAATTTATGAGGGAACTTCTTGTTCTAGTGTGAAGGAGAATGAGTTCTTGGTTATGGTTGAACAAGCCATTCTAATTTATGCAAATGAAAACAGTAGGAAATTCACAAATCAGGATGAATAGCTCTCTGGTGGGATTTTGTGAATGGTTATTTTTTGATGTCTTATATGTCTTTTATAAATTTGTGACTGTGCACTCGAAAAAACATACTATACCAAGTAGAAATTAATGTTTTCCTTTTATTTTCAGGTGACTATTTGAAATACTCCTAGTTTGGAAGTGTTTGAAGTTCATATTTAAATAGATAATCTAGGCAATAGTTTATATTGTACATTTTACTCATTGAGATTTTTTTTAAAAAGGTATTTTAAGTTTGTGATATGTGGTATTAGCATCTTGACTGAAAAGCTAGAGAATCTTGATCTCTACTAGACTTACTTCCCTGATATGATAGTTCATGTTTATTTTGATAGCAGAGTTCGCACACTTCTCGTACAGACCTTCAGAGATTTTGGTTAGGATTTTGACTAGGATTAGCCAGTTTTCTAAGTTTTCAACAGGAAAAAGGAGTTATAGTTGGTAAATGATTTTTATTTCTGTTGAAAGTTTAGCTCATTTCTGATGGTGACTACAATAAAATATCAAATTAAAATAAAATTAGTAAAATATTAAAAAAGTATTTAAAGAATACAAGGCAAGCAGAAAGATAGTGGAACAGATTGTATAAAGATATTTATTGACATGTTTATTTAAATTACATGCAAATATATTCTTATTGTAGTTGCTAACTGTTAAAGTTTCAGTTTTGTTGTTGCTGTTATTCTTGAGTCAGGAAGAGGAAAAATATTTCTGTAAAGGGCTAGATAATAAAGAGTTGAAATTTTCTGAATCAATATTGTGTGTTTTTTAGCTCTGCTATGTGACAGTGAATGCAGTTTTAGATTCAGTGAAAACAGAGCATTGTGGGCCTGTTCACAAAGCTTTATTCAAGAATACTATTAGATTAGTTTTAATTTTCTAATATCACAAAATATTGACATTTCTATTTTTTCACTCATTTAAAAATATGAAAGTTATTCTTAGGCTACTGATCACAATTGACTTTCATGAAATGTTTTGTCCATTCCTATGTTCTACTCCTCTGATAGACATGTTTAAGACAGGTTAATTTAGCTCTCCATTTTCATCTCAGAGGTGAGAACCTTGAAATATAGAGAATTAAGGTCATTTTTTTCTAAAATTATAGACCTTGCCCTAAGCTATATAGTTCAGATAGGGATTCGGTTTAAATGAAAAAAACGTTTTTTTCCTGCAGACTATTTAGAACAAGTAGAGTTTGTGGGGCTATCAGAGGAAGAGAACTTGGTTATTTCTAGGATGTATACATTGTTCAGTTGCTTTCCTTGGCAGCTCTCAGCATCCTGCATCTTTTAGCTTCTGCATCTTTGAATGGCACAAGATAGATGATCTGTTCTCAGCAGTTGCCAAGTGTAAGAATGAGACTGAAGTCAAAGGTCCTACTAGTAGTAGATAGAGACCATTTCTGTTATCTCCTTCAATTTAGTGGTGAGAAAAATATCCAGCTAAGTGAAATACTCAAGCAAAATTTGTCTTGAAGAGGATAAGAATGGAGTGATGGTTACATGAAGCATCAAGGGATAAAAGATGAGGGTGGAGAGGGTCTTCAAAAGATAAACCAGCACAACAAAATAAGAAGAATGAATTGTTTTATCTGTTGCATTTTATGTCGATATTACTGAACCAAAAATGTACTGTGCATGACCAGATAGCACGAAAGACTTGCTAGGTTGTCATCACCAATGGATACCATAAGTTGTAAATGAGAGGATTATATATGACTTCTCCTTTGATCTTTACACAATATAGATGTATTGAATCATCATACTCCATTACTTCTTTTTATGTATCATAAGTGTTCAGTTTCGTGGGTTTGATTTTGTGATGTGTAACACAAGAATTATTTTTAAGTCCTCACTATTGTCACTTCGACATTCATTTGTCTTTTGCATAAGTTTCTCCTCCTCGCAGTTCTAAAATCATAACTTAGAATTGAACTGTACACATAAATGAATTGTAGTAGAGTTATATATATACAAATACATATGTATATACATTTGGACCAAAGTTAATGTTAGTGTTTAATAAAATCTTTTCTATTCTTATGTAGAATCCTTTTGCCTTTCAGTATTTATTTTATGTGACTATATATTTTTATCTCCTCTCTTTTCCCCAGTCTTTCTATAATGATTCCTCTGTGTCCTTCCTTTCCTGCTCAGTCTTCTGTTTATAAAAGAGCCAATGAACTTTAGTCACCAACACCCCCTTAAACTAACTTAAACTAATTTATGATCTCCTGTCACTCAATCCAAGTACTCTAGAAGTTTTTACCAGATGTGTTCCTTTTAACTTGCGCTCCTGAAAGAATAAAGCCCCTTAGCCTGTTACTCACTCCTGAAGTATCTGCTTGGGTCACAAGCTCAGCATGAGGTCTCTTCCTAGGTATAGACCAGTTGAACCTTCAAACTGTTCTGGGATAAAGAACCTTTATGGTTGTCTAGTCAAATGAACAAACGTCACCGAAAGCAACAAACAACAAATCCCCTCCCCTGTAACATTCAAAACCAAAATCCCCCAAATCAGTTAGTGTAGAAAAAAAGCTTTGAAAAGAAAATAATGGAGAAGTTAAAAACATAAATGCAATTTATAGAAATATTAAATAAAAAATATTTATTTGCTTCTGGCTTTTTAAACATTATAGTTCATAGTTTCCATTGTTTATATAAGGCAATGTCAGTTCTTATGCCAGTTATCCAAAATGTACTTAATTTTTCAGTTTCTATCCTAATTTTTTTTTTTTACAAGAGCACAAATCTACTTTTATTAATTTACTCTCCATTAGTTTAAATCCAGGATGGGTGCAGTATCACACGGATTCTGTGTCCAATGGTTTTTGCAAGAAGGTTGCTTTTGAATTTGGCCCGAACCATACCACTGTTTCCATAGGCCCGAGTAACTTTTCCACAGGTCACTTTGGTTTTGTTTGGTTTGCCTCCAGGAGTCACTGTATTTATACACATAAGCACATCTATTACATCTCTTGCCTAAGTAGAACTCAGTTTCATCTCGGGCATAAACGCCTTTAATTTTAAGAAGAGCAGTGTGCTCTCTTTGGTTCCGGAGACCTCGCTTGTAGCCAGCAAAAATGGCCTTGCACTACAGCCTTCCAGACATACTTGCTTTTAGAAGTTCTGTTCCCAGCAGGCCTTCACCAGCGCCAAGATGGCAGAAAGAGGAAGACCCTATCCTAATATTTTTAAGCTAGAACTAAATGTCACACACTATAAAAAATAATGACTCATACTCATGACTGTTAAAAACAATTCATACTGTGGCAGATGACTTTATCCTTTAATAGGATATTACTACTAGGGTTTCATCATTTTAAAGACCACACTTCTGTTTTCAAATGTGAGATAGTATTTGTCTTTGTTAGGGTGTTATTGCTGTGAACAGACACCATGACCAAGGCAACTCTTATAAGGATGACATTTAATTGGGGCTGGCTTACATGTTCAGAGGTTCAGTCCATTATCATCAAGGTGGGAACATGGCAGCATCCAGGATGGCATAGTGAAGGCAGAGCTAAGAGTTCTACATCTTCATCTAAAGTCTGCTTGCAGAAGACTTGCTTCCAAGCAGCTAGGATGAGGGTCTTAAAACCCCACACCCACAGTGACAAGGCCAACAAGGCCACACCTACTCCAACAAGGTCACACCTACTCCAACAGAGCCACACCTTCTAATATCACCATTCCCTGGGATGAGCATATACAAGCCATGTTTTTTTGGGTCTTGTTTTATGGTACTTTTTGTGATCAGATTATCTAACAACTTTGATTTTAGGTTGTTGGCTGAGTAATGAAAGATCTACATTTTATGTAGCTCATGTGTGTGCAAGTAGGTTTATGTTTGATACTAGGGTTAGCTATATTAGAGTTTTAAGATGACTTGAAGCTAACATAGTGGTATATACCTGTAATTCTAGCATTTAGGAGATTGGGATTGAATAAACCCTGAGACTAGGAGTGTTTGCATGTATTGAGACTCAGTGTATGCATGCACACATACAGCTTTATATTTATATTCTTTGCAAATTCTTAGATCATTACTATCCAGTAACCTTTGACAATTTACTTTATCAAAGTATACTTAAATGCAGTGAAATGTACAGATTTAACTGAACATTGAAACATGTTGAAAATTATATGTACCATATTTTACAAGATACACAAAATCATATCAAATAGGATGTAAAAGATTTCCTATTCCCCAATTGTTACATACTCTTTGCAGTTAATTTCTTTCCTACTTCTGATTATGTATCACTCAGGCCTGGAATTCTCTGATTTTCTAGATTAAATATCCCTCTTCTAGAATTTCACATAAATGATTGTTTCTCATTTTTCTAAACTTCTCTGTATCTTTTACTTGACAGATCCTTATAATTAACCAAGTTGGTCTATGCAGTAATAGTATATTATTATTATTTATTGCTAGGGAAATAAATTATACAAACTGTAAGAACACAACTATTTACATGTTCCCTGGTTGACATGTAGATCCCATCAAGAGTGAGACATTTTTGCAAAGCATGCTGTATGAACTTGTACATGCTTCTGTGGGGATACGTTCTTAGTTGTCAATGGTTAACATCTAGATATAGCTTGTTATTGTTCAATAAGGTACATATTTTCACCATAAGAATTTATCAACCTGTTTCAAAAGTACCATATTATTTTTTCAATTTCTTCCATAGTACCTTTATGTCCTCAATAATACTTTCTCTGCTAGGCTTACAGATTGTAATACTTTCCCTTCTAGTCTTACAGATTTTTTTAAAGCATTTTAATGTGTGTATAATGGCATATTGTTTTGGTACTAAGTAACATATTTTGGATAGCCAATGATATTGGGTATTATTTCTTGGGATTCTTGGCCATTATACCAGACTTCTATTAAATGTCTTTAATTTTTTTGCCATTTACATGCACAGCCCTTATGTGCTCACACATTCATGCATAGTTTTTGTTTTGTTTTGTTTTGTTTTCAAGACAGGGTTTCTCTATGTAGTCCTGGCTGTCCTGGAGCTCACTCTGTAGGCCATGCTGGCCTCAAACTCAGAAATCTGCCTGCCTCTGCCTCTCAAGTGCTGGGATTAAAGGCATGTGCCACCACTGCCCAGCATGCATAGTTTTTAAATATGTGATTTTCAGGTATACCTACAGCTGTGTATTAATATTCTTGCTAATGCTATTTTAGTAACAATCCTATGTCATTAAAGTACAAGTCACTTATTTCTCTTTGATTATATGTTTGTAGCTATCCCAGAGAGCCTGGTGAGCTCATCAGTGTGTATAGAACTGAAGAATATGTCTGCCATATCCAAGCATCATTCAGTAGAGAATGGTATGATCCTCTTTGACTGTCAGTGGGCCCAGTCTAGTATAGGCTTATTGCAGGCTGAATCATCTGTGGTGATATCATAATTACATTGGATATGACATGCCCAAAACAGGAGGGACCTAGGAAGCCTTACCCAATCTCTTGAATACCATCAATAAAGTTTGCTGCAACCCCCACTCAAAATCAGTAGCTTTTGGGTTAGTCAGGTATCCTGCCTAAAGGCAGTCAAGTTGAGAGTGATAGAGGCAGACACCTGCTGTTTCCATTTGGTCTTCCCATGCATACATACAGGAGTATACACTTGTACATCGGTGTGTATCATATGTGCACAGGTGCACAAACATCACAGCACCATAGCAATAAGTGTGATGGAATCATTTGTGAGTGATATCTTTTAGAAAAGATAAAAGATTATTTTTTTCAAGTTTAAAATATTTCCATTGAAAATATCATCTCTACACTTTAGTCTCTTGGATGAATTGTTCCAAAAGGAGAAAACTTGAAGTTACCACTACTCTGTTTGTAACCAGAATATTTCTGTCTTCACATTTTTAGGGTATTTACATTTTCCAACGAAAATCAATGAAGTTCCTAAAAATCCTGGTGAGTCCAATTGAGTGATTTTTTTTCTCTACATTATGGAGAGTTTGTCGAAATTCCAAGCAACGCCATCCAAAGATGTCCTTAGCTGATGAAGCAGCCCTCCTCTCTTCTTCCAACAAGTGACATTCCTCACTGAACAGGGACAAGTTTTAAAGTTCGCTATTTGTCTCCAGTGCTATCTCCACTCTCTTCATGATCTTAACTCTGCCTTCTTCTATGTATTCCTGTAGAGAAAGATTTCATATTTTATATGATTTTACAATTAGAATGTTTTTATGTAGCTGTATATTTTCCTTAATCAGAGTTTTAATTGTCCTGTTCTTGATCTGATCCTGGTCTTTTTAATAACTTCTAAAATTTGCCTCAATAGCTTCTTTCTCTTTCTTTTGAAATGACATTGTTTTCTTCTTTTCTAAATGACAGTACTATAGAAAATTGGCAGTTAATGCTATGGCTGGTGATAGGACATATTTCTGATGACTATTTGGATGTTGGTGTTTCTATATTACCTGTATCAGATAGATCTTGCTATTTAGTCCCTCAGTACTCCTTTAAGACCAGGCAAAGCCTATCAAGGGCTGTAACAAAGCAGTTTGGATTATCTAACTATCACACTTGTCCAGACCTGGCATATGAGGTGGATGTGTTTGACTCATAGAATTTGTTGAGCATAGCACGTTGATATTCACCATGAATTTATCTGTTCCTTACTTCCTCACTTTTCTCTAGTACTTATTACAAAGCTCTTTAAATTACATCTCCATTGTTAACCTGGGAATATTGTGCAACTGTTATAGCTCCATAACTAACTTCTTTCCTCTAAGTAAGTGTAGCAATAATGCATCTGTACTTTCAAAGTTAGAATAAGTATTGGATATTATAGACAATATTAAAATAATATTTGTTAGTTCTTGTCTTTTATTTTCCTTTTATTTTCAACTTTTAAATTTAGATTGGTTAGATATTTACTAATGCTTTTATAAATATTTGACAAGTACTGCAAATTTTATTTCCAAAATAGTATCACTAAATTAATGCTTGAGATGTAGCACAAAGCAATGCTCTCATGAAAATATTTTATGCTCATACTTATTCAGTAATTTGTAATTCTGGAAAATTATAAAAATCTAAACATAAAGCAGTCATTATTTTACTGCCTACAATGCCACTGCTATTGAACATTTTTAGTTATTTTACTTTCTGGCATTCATTCTTCTAAGATGGGTAAATGAATAACTGAATAGATAGATAGGTGATAGACAGATGATAGTAGATAAAGGTATTTTATACTTTGTGCCATTATACAAAAACTTGTGTTTAATATCTTCAGTATTAATATAATTGCTTATTTGAATTCAAATATTATAAAAATAACTATAATAATTGTGTTTAATATATATATAATACATATATACACTGCACACACATATATAAAGCTTCCAAATCATATTTTATTGCTGGCCTGGTTTTGCTTTTGCCCTCGGAGTCTCCAGGCACAATTGCATACCTGCTCAGAGTGGAAGAAACAAAGCTCGCTTTGTGGGCAGGGTGCCCACACTGATCCAGGATCGGTTTCCAGGATCCTGGTTCAGTGTGGGCAGAAAACTTCTCAGAGAGATTTTCAATGAAACAGTTTTCTTTTATTGGGGGTACAAAGAGCTATATAAACCTTGGGGAGTGGGTGGGGGTTTTGTACGTTACTGGTTGGTACAAAGGTGCTGGGAATACTTCATTTGCACGAAACAGAATTCCAGGTGCTAGCTGCATATAGCTTTGTAGGCAGGTAGAGGGGAAGTTAAACCTGTAATTTGGGCACCAGGCTTCATGACTACCTCAAGGCTGGCAGAGGTGGGGGTTATAGAACATTTGCACCAGAGCATGCAGGCCCAGAACAAGGAGGGTAACCTTCTAACTCCTACCATGTTAGGACAAGATTTTCAGGATTTGGATACATCTCAGACTCACTTTTGCTCCTGCCTGGCTCCTCCAGCTTCACGGCTCGCGGGCCACACTTTTTATCATTCTGTTCTTTCAGCATTTGTTTATGTCTATTTTGTATATCTACACTCACAGATCTTATTGGAACGATTTCTTGCCTCTTTACCTGTCTTCTTTTTCTCTCCTTTTCTTTGCCTTCTCATGGTCTTGCTAATTTGTTGAGGCTAACTTTGAACTTGAGTTATTTCTGCTTGAATGATATGCCATAGTAGGAATTTTATACTACTTTAAGTTTATGAGCAAACTGGTACTGTATTATTTTTGTTTCTGTCAATATGGGTAATGGCGAGATATTTTAATATGTAAATGCACTAAAGCTTTTGTGAAAATTTACAATGTTATCTACCTTTCCTGCCATCCTTCTCACTTGAGATTTATGCCAGAGCTATTTTATTTTATTCTAAAAGAGTGTTTATGACTTTGAACCTATTGCACTTGTTCATATTTGTCATTATTATTTTTATTACTTCTAGTTCAGGAAGTCTTTTTGCCTGATCCATGGAGAGCTTTAACATTAGCGTTGCTCAGTCAATCATGCTAACGTGCAAATGAAACAGAAATCTATTTAGTTGTATAATCTTATACCAACAAAACTGCAGTTATACTAATGCTCAGGCTCAATTTTTTTCTTTTCAGAGGATAATAGAACTTGTCTCGAATTCTCAAAGTTAAATGCTATGAATTCCTTAAAGGATCTATTTTATCCCAAAATAAGGATAAATCTGCTGATGTACTCAAGGGGCAATGCCAAGTGTGCTGAACCACTCTTTGAGTCTAATAACTCACTCAACACCCGTTTCAACCCATCGAAGAAAACGGTCTGGATCATCCATGGGTACAGGCCGTTTGGTTCCACCCCAGTGTGGCTGCATAAGTTTACTAAGGCCTTTTTGAAACACGAAGATGTGAATCTCATCGTTGTAGACTGGAACCTGGGCGCTACGACTTTCATTTATGGTAGAGCGGTTAGAAATACCAGAAGGGTTGCGGAGATTTTGAGAGAGTACATTGAAAATCTTTTGGTAAGTTGGAAAAATTTAAGGTAGACACATGATATGCAATATATGCTTTGTTATGTGATACCATGAAATTAATGCTTTTTCCATAAGCAGTTGGAATTCTAACTTAGGCATAGCAATTTTAAGCCATATTTTGTCTACTCTAAATAATAATTACATATTTCATTTTCATATTTTTTAAACATGAGAAACCTTTTATTTTAAAATATTAAACATTTAAAGTTCTTTTAAACTCTGAATTTGGACTAAATTCATTCCTTAATATGGGGAGTGGACATTACTGTAGTCTGTATATTTTTCTTTTTTTTAACTTATCTTTTCTAAGATCGGGCTAATATGTTTGTTGTTGGTAAATATGAGAGGAAAAGAGCCTAGGATGTAGTTTACTCTGATATCCCTAAATATAGCTCTCAGTTTTTGTCAGGTCTCCTCAAAGCTTCTTATAGGCCTTTTATTTTTGAATAATTATTTACTATGCCAATCTTTATGGCATAGTAAGCACTTTATGGTAGTTCATGTCTTTTCTGAAAATTGATGGTGACAGTATTTCAGTGAAAGATAGGTGTTATATTCAATTTCTTGGGGTGTTCTTGGTTTTAAAGTCTGGATTTTAGTTGAAATGAACTTCCAAACTTATGCCAAGTTGAATAGGCATAACATCAAAGCATTTATACCAGGATTCCGACTGGAGGAGAACAGCGCTCGAGCTTGTTGTGTCTCATCAGTGTCACTGTGAACAACCACTTCACATCTTTGCCAAATTTCTTTGTTTATACATTAAAAATAGTGAATTTTATTGTATGTTGTATGAATGCTAAAGTCATATAGAACCATGTTACTACATATATGCAAATGTGTATATGCTTAATCAACAGATGATGCATATTAACAAGTAAATAAAATAATTTATTATATTTTCCTAAATCTCCAATTTTAAAAACATTGGGACCTAAGACACAAGTTGAGACAATGGGCACCTCATATTGTGGAATGTGTGAGTTAAGTAAGGAATTTTAGGAAAAAATCATAGCATTTTGCTTGCAAAGGATTCATAGGAGCTGGGAAAAAAGTAGCCATAGCTTTGTGGTTTGGATTACTCTTTCCTGTTTTGGGACATTGTTTGAGGTATTTGAAGAACAGAATTTCTTGCTTTTATGCTGGGAAAATTTCTGCCTTGCTCTGCAATAGTGGAGAAAAATGACCATCATTTTATGAGCTTCTAACATCACTATGTAATCTGGATCATCACTATTAGCTCCCTGGGAATCTGCCCAAAAACATACACCCAGAGAGCTCTCAAAGCTGACTACTTGAGGTAAACCAGATGTCCACACCTTGTCCTTCAATTGTTTTGCTGAACTATCTAACCTGTAGTCCTGGGACCCACCTTAAATCCATATATTTCATCTTAGTGTTTCAAAAGTAAGAGTGACTTTTATCCTTTTACCAGTTCTGCTAGGGGTTTTGTTATACCCAGAAGAGAAGATAGAGAACTGGCATATATTTTGTAATCAAACAGCTCCAGCCTTGGATCTTACTTAGTCCATTTAAGCCATTGTATAACAAACACTTTAAACTGACCTTATATACAAACGCATTCCTGTCTCATAGTTCGGCAAGGACCTGGTGGAGTCTGGCTCTTGTGAGGACCAGTTTCTGGCTCATAGTTTGAATCTTTTCTTAGCATTCTCACATCATGGAAGACCCAAATGAGCTTTTTTAGGTCTCCTCTGTCAGGACATTAGCCCCATTCTTGAATGCTCCAATTTTGTTATATCCATCGCATTCTCTGTGCCCAAACTCCTGTAGAAGTCATAAACATTAAGGTTTAGAATTTCAAGGGCACAAATATTTTGACTTCAGTGACTTAAAATACACCTTTATATGTATCTTTGTAGATGTCTTTAACTTTTGTTTTCTTAATAAAATGGATATTTAACAGAATGTTATTTAGTTAATAATTTTAGTATAGGATTAGTTTTAAATAATAAGGTGGATAAAAATAACATATGGCAAACATGAATATTAAAGATAAAGCATAAAACACATGTTAAGATATGTAGCACAAAATAAGCACACAATTATGCCTTGTATTACTATTTGATTAATATATTTCTCAGTAATTAACTGTTAATTTTACATATCTCACTCTATAACATGGATAGTTAAAACTATAAATTTGTATTAAATTTAAATTTACTTTAAATTAATGGTGTTATTGGAAATGAATAAAGATCAGATATTTTGTGATGCAAGCAAAACAAACCTATATATTTTCACAGATAAGTCCTCCTCCTTATGTCCCAGAAATATATGAAGCCAAAATAAATAATGGATTTCAGAATGTCAGTGTACATTATATGTGATTATCCAAAATTAAAGTTATTATATTGAATTTTTCATTTACAGATCCATGGGGCATCACTTGAGAATTTTCATTTCATTGGCATTAGCTTAGGGGCTCATATTAGTGGCTTTGTAGGAAAGATATTTCGTGGTCAACTTGGAAGAATTACAGGTAAAACAATCTTATTCTTTTGTAAAATTATCTTTTAATCTGAAAGAAATGAACAATTTTCTAGAAAGATACTAGGTACCAAAGTTAAATCAAAATCAGATAAACCATCTAAACAGTTCTATAAGCCCCAAAGAAATCGAAACAATCATTAAAAGTCTCACAACCAAAAAACAAAACAAAACAAAACAAAACAAAAAAACAAACAAACAAAAACCAGGACCAGATGGGTTTAGAGCAGCATTCTATTAGACATTCAAAGAAGACCTAATTTCAATACTCTTCAACCTATTCCACAAAATAGAAACAGAAGAAAAGGAACACTACCCAGTTCATTCTATGAAGCCAGAGTTACGCTTCATATCCTCCCTTGTAGAAGGAACGGTTTCTGTCTCATCAGGAACTTGTCACAGTTTCCTTCAATAGAGGACTTCATAAGAGATTTTGTTCTACTTCTGTCACGTATAATGTTCCAAATAGATTTTAAAAACTGGGAAAAATTACCTTTTTAGCACATTTTCCATTAGAGTCCATTCTATTTAAAACCTAGCAGACACAGTTACAAACTATATTTGAATACTACTTTGTAACTGTAGATTTGAATACTTTCTTAGTAATTATAATGGTCATGAAAAGCAAGTATTGAGTTTTGTAGCTTTATCTAAATGTCAAAGATTACATGGCAAGGTCCATTCTGCTCAGTTTAAAATTAGCTAAAAATTTTAGCCTTGCAGTTCCTATCCATAAGCACTATGGTGTTTTCATATTTTCAAGCATTCATTTGAGTACTAGACAACTCAAGAGTTGCTATTCAAGTTCGAAAATTTCTTATTTTCACGTTCACTCAGATTCACAAGGTAAACTTAACTAACTATAGTTAAGGGAAGCAACCCCATGGTGCCCACATAAATTTCCAACATTTGTCTATGTCAGGTTTATTAAACAATTATTCATATCCATTTCAATAGTATATTTATGGTAACTTCATAAAGGATAATATTGTCATAATAAAGTTCCATAAAAGAGGGAAAGGAGAGGTGAAACCACTCATAGAGATGCATGCACTTGCTTATATATTTCTCTACTGACACAGGTTTCTTACATCAGAAAAATTTAGAGAAAGAGATAGATGGGCCACTCAGTCAAGCAGGCTATATAAAATGGGGACAATAGAAGAGTGTGAGGTGAGCAATAACACTTATTTATATATTGATTTGGGTTAAAGGACAACTTGCTGGAGTCAAGGTTTTTTTTTTCATTCTGTCACATGGGTCTGGGAAAACAGTCTCTTCCTCAGTGAACTGAATTTTATTCCCACCCCCTTGCTAGCTTCAGAAAGTCACAATCTTGAGATTTTATTTTAGAATTCACTCTATAGGGTGGCATTCATGTTATATGTAATTTGCATCATATATCCTTAAGGATGTATAAGAAACTCTTGGGAGATATGAAGATTAAGAAAATAGAAATTTTGTTATCTGAATAGTATTGATATCTAAGAAGCATTTTTTACATATAGACAAATATAGGATGAGGCTGGTAAGTCAAAGAATTAAATAGAGTTCCAGAAGATGTTTATTAAGGCTTTTCCTCCAATACAAGTGGTCATGGTTACTATTAATATAAAGTTACACAGCTTACTTTGTCTACTTTGTAGGTAAATTTGCTAAAGTAGCTTATCAGTATTTGGTTGAAACATCTTTCCACTGTTCAGAATGCCTTTGAAGAATGCTGATAAATATTTAAATAATGAAAGTACTTGTTATTTGTCAAATTCAATTCAACTTCAAATATGTTGGGACAGGTTTAAACTAAAATTGCAAGAGCTTATGTTTATAATTGAAAATCAGGCAAGTGTAAAATAGAGCAATCGAGTAAAATATAACTCAATTGATAGTTTATGTTTTACATTTCAGGTCTTGACCCAGCTGGACCAAAATTTTCTGGAAAGCCATCAAATAGTAGATTAGATTACACAGATGCAAAGTTTGTAGATGTCATTCACTCTGATTCCAAAGGTAAAATGATAAGTATCTATGAGGTTTGTGTTTAAAAGCAAAATGTGAAATGTAGATACCAAATAAGAGGTTGTAAGATGAGGACGAGTTGTAGATAAAATATTTGGGGTTTAATTCCTCATTCTGTTGGCAGTCACTGATTTTATAATACTTATTTGCCATGTTCAATGCTGTTATTTAGATTAATGTTTATTTTCTACCTCTAAATACATACCAACAAGAACTGAGCACAGCACTAAAACCACAGATAAGGAGTAGTTTCTATAATTAGGGGATCATTTCTCTAATGATTTTAATTTTCTTTATAAAGTGCTCTAATGGGATTTTGATGGCATTATTTATAAAATGTTGGACAAATGAATTAAAGAATTATAGATACTGCCCCAAGGCCCTTTTGAGTGAATGAGATAAGCCAGTGTGTGTGTGTGTGTTTGTGTGTGTGTGTGTGTGTGTGAGAGAGAGAGAGAGAGAGAGAGAGAGAGA
>NW_022196894.1:72770268-72780170 GCF_008632895.1 Mastomys coucha | reverse complement strand
AGAGAGAGAGAGAGAGAGAGAGAGAGAGAGAGAGAGAGAGAGAGTAATGTCTTTCATGTCTTTCTGGATTTGATCTGGTGATTTTAACACTGACTAGTGTCTAACACTGACTAAGAAGTCTCTCGAAGTCTTACCAAACTCACTTCAATGTTTTTCTGCATGTAAGCTATATAACCATGTTTATATCTGCTCTACTTACAATAATAAGAACATAGAAACAATCTAGATGCCAATGTATAGATAAACACATACAGAAATTTATATAGCCAAAAAGAAAATGAAATCACAACATTTTCAGAAAAATGGATGAAATTTGTAATTACTATGTTAAGTCAAATGTAGACAAATATCCCCTTTCTTATTGTTTTCACAATCTAGATTTAAATTCTGTACTCAGGGTGCTGCTGAGAGGGCTCTGTGGTTCAGATCATGTACTGCCCTTGCAGAGATACAGAGTTTGATTATCATCACTGATATCAGGTGGTTCGCAACTGCCCACAACTCCAGATCCAGGGCTTATCAAATAGTTCTAACCTCCACAGACACCTGTAGTTATGTGCACATGCCCTACACAGATACACCCACATACAAATAATTAAAAGCAATAAAAATCTTTAAAGTTATGGTTTTATGTATACACACACATATATTTATATATACACACACACACATACACACACACACAGACACACACACACACACACACACACACACACACACATATGGCAGGCCTGCCTCAAGGACCATTCGTGAGTTCACAATAAATACCTGTTGTTTCTTTCTGAGTAGACCTGTTATTTTATCTTTAATCATTGGCTGGTGGGAGATCCATCTCAGCTGGTGCTTCTTGCTTTTTACCTTTCATGTTGGACTGAGACATGCAGAGGTTTCAGAGATTACTCCAAACATCTGACTTTCTTCTAGTGCAATGGTTCTCAACCTTCCTAATGCTGTGACCCTTTAATATAGTTTCTCATGTTGCAGTGACCCATATTTTTCACATTACTACTTCATAACTGCAATTTTGCTACTGTTATGAATTGTAATGCAGATATCTGTGTTTTCTGATGGTCTTAGGCAACCCGTGTAAAAAGATCATTTGATCCTCATAAGGATTGTGACCCATAGGGTGAGAACCACTGTTCTAGGGTCCTATTTAAAATTGTGGCATTTCTGATTAAGTTCAGCTAAGAGAGTATATTATAATGCTAAACAAGGGATTCTCCATTGCTACGTTGATGGCACACTTGCTTTTATGGAGTATGAGGACTTGTAATGAAATGATTTAAAATGGCTTTCATTTTTTTTATACTGCACACCCTTTCATCTGATTCTTATGCTGTATATGCCCAGCATTTTATGGCTCTTTATGATATCATGACACATTACTAGATTCTGTTGTATGCTATCCCTAAATCAGTTTGCATCTTGATCCATACCTAGGTGCTAATATTCATCCAAAGAATTCAGTAACATGAAATTGCTTGTACCCTCAGCTAAAGTATTTCAATCTTATCTGCCAGTGAGATTTCACATATAAGTATAGTCCCAAGTTTTCTGAGATTGATGTGCTTTTCATGCTCTCCTTGGTTACAGATTGAAATATTGGTAATAAATAGATTCAGAATTTGAACTTTCTCTAGAGCCCTGGAAATCTACAAGCAAATAGAAGCACATAAATCATTAGCCATGTGGCTCATGTCACCCTCGCTCAAATTGTTACCAGTGGAGGGAGTAAGCTTTGTAGATTTTGCTACTGAGTAAAGCTAGCCTCAGCAAGCCCAAGGCATATCATCATCCAAGAAGGAGAAAAACATCACACTGCCCAGACACCTGCATGTGACCTGATCTTATTTCGTCTGGTGCTGATCCTGGCCCATTGTATCTTAGGCAGTTTATTTGTGGACACTAGTCTGCTTTCATATACACTGTTGACTCACTGCCTCCATGTCTTCACACATCCATTTAAGTGGTCAAACTGCAGAGTGAGAGATTCTCTAGCCAAGCTCCATTACAAAGCTTTCCAGTTTTGTTTCCACTTTATAAAGCATCCAAGGGCTACCCTTGTTGCCCGGTGTTTTTAGTTTGAGTTTTTTCTCCATTGCACTGATTACTATCTGACAAGTCATTCTTTTCTTTTCTCTGATATTTTTCTCTATCACACAACATTTCCACGACAAAGATTTTCCTCTCCACATTAACTCTAAGTATGAGGATTGGCCAATAGTAAATAGGTAAATAATAAATGTGCAAAATTATTAACACATAAGTTTTGTGAGAATCAATTTGAAAAGGAGGTACCAGAAAACTGCTAATTAAAAAAAGAAAAACTATTTTTTTGCAGCTCATACATGTAATCTTAGAATTTAGGGAGCAAAATAAAGAGGATAATTCTGAGTTTGGGGCCAGGCTTCAGTTACATAGTGAGTTCTAGGGTATTTTGAGTTGTTGTTTATATGAATATGGATATATATTTCTTATGGATATGTCTTTGAAAAGGTAAAAAAGTAATGGGGCAAAGAAGGAGGGAGTGGGGAGGAGAGATGGAGGGAAGGGTTGCCAGACACAGAAAAACTAACAAAGATAGAACAATTTCTGAAGAATGAGTTTAATGGATTTTAGCAGATTTTTTTGTTATATATAACTGCTCAAAACATTTTAAAATCTCTATGATTTCTTCCTAGGTTTGGGTATTCCAGAGCCATCGGGACACATTGATTTTTATCCAAATGGAGGAAAAAAACAGCCAGGTTGTCCTACATCACTTTTTTCAGGTATGTTAAAAGTATTTTCAGCCGGGTGGTAGTGGCACACACCTTTAATCCCAGCACTTGGGAGGCAGAGGCAGGCGTATTTCTGAGTTCGAAGCCAGCCTGATCTACAGAGTGAGTTCCAAGACAGCCAGGGCTACACAGAGAAACCCTGTCTCGAAAAACAAAACAAAACAAAAGTATTTTCATTTTTTTCTTTTATTGAAACTAGATTTTTTCATACAATATATTCTGATTGCAGTTATACAGGATTCAAAATGATAGGATCAATTAATTTACCTTTTGGCTTCTTAATCCATGGGCAATATTTTGATATCAGAATTTTTGCTATTGACTTAGGACAGTTATTGGTAAGAAACAATTTAAATTGATACTACTTAATATACAAAGGTTACTAGCATATACAACTGGTCATGGGTGAAACCTATTTTGTGTGGTTTTTAACAATTTTAGTTTATTATTATAACCATGAAGAATAAATTTAAGTCATCTAGAAAAAAATACCTATAGCGAAAGTATCCTAGAATATCCTAGAACTTGAGTTTGATCACAAGATTTAGCAATTACGATCAATATATTTCCACATATACACAGGCTTGTCAACTCTGACCACTTGTATGTCCTACACGTGGGGCTATGCACAGCTCCTGAGTGTGGAATGGGCCCCCCCAAGCACTGTGGTGGTTAAGCACATGACCAAATTCCACTGTGACTACAGAAGATTGAACCAATGAATGAAAATATGAAAAATAGAGACAGGGAAATGACATAAGTGAATTTTAACTCCACGTTTCGCCATCGACACATTTGACATTGCATCAGTATTTTAGTGATATAGAACTGGAAGGGTGAAATACTGAAATAGTCAACATTGTTGCACCGTATTAGCATAGTCTGTTAAATTGAAACATCTATGCATTTTGGGTTTATTACTTTATGAAATGCTTTGTTACTTTCATGAAAAAGTCATGTTTGATTTAAAATTTCAATAGGACTTTTTTGATAAGTTGAAATATAGTGGTATTTACAGTGTTATGTATATATAAGAAACAGGATTTGCAATAACTTACTGGCCAGTTTTTCTTTAGTTCGCTTGACTTTGATTTCATGTATTTACAGTTATTTTTGCTTGTTTTTTCCTCACACCTAAGGAATGAATTTCATTAAATGTGACCATCAGAGAGCAGTTTACTTGTTCCTCGCAGCTTTTGAAACAAACTGCAACTTTGTTTCATTTCCTTGTCGTTCCTACAAAGATTACATGAGTGGTTTGTGTGTGGACTGTGGGAACCTTTACAAAGACTCCTGCCCAAGACTTGGTGAGAGAAGTTGTTGTGTTTATTACAATTCCTTTTATAGACGAGTAAACCATCAGGGTAGGATTTTAGGCTTGATGCTAAAGTGTGCTTTATATTAACCTGTTAGTATATTACAGTTTGGGGGAAATTTATCAACAAGATAATGGAAGATTCAGTGTATACATTCTCTGTCAATTTTGGTCTAAGGAATTTTCCTTCCTCTCTTCCTATGTTTAGAGTATCTGCATCTTTTGTGCACTGGAAACTGTTTTTTCCCCTTTCTTTCTTTTAATAGAAGTCTTAGGTACAAGTGAAGAGGTGTACCTCATAGCTAGCTAGCTTTATATAGCTCTCAGCAAGTCGTTAAGAATTCTATGTAGTTCATGCCTTCCATATCAGTAAAACTTAAAAAGGGCAGTACCTGACAAATATGGAGGTGGTACTCACAGCCAACCATTGGACTGAGCACAGGGTCCCCAATGGAGGAGCTAGAGAAAGGACCCAAGAGGTTTGCAGCCCCAGGAAAAACAACAATATGAACCAACCAGTACCCCCAGAACTCCCAGGGACCAAACCACCAACCAAAGAGTACACGTGGAAGGACCCATGGCTCCAGCCGTATATGTAGCAGAGGATGGCCTTGTTGGACATCAGTGGGAGGAGAGGCCCTTGGTCCTGTGAAGGTTCTATTCCTCAGTGTACAGGAATGCCAGGGCCAGGAAGCTGGAGTGGGTGGGTTGTTGAGTAGAGGGAGGAGGAGTGGGGGAGGGGGTTTTTGGAGGGGAAACCAGGGAAAGGGATAACATTTTAAATGCAAATAAAGAAAATATCTAATAAAAAATTTTAAAAGGTCAGTTTATGTTGGCAGCTTTTGAAAATGAAAACCTGCCAATAAAAAAGAGAGAGAAAATAAATAATCCCTACAAGATGGGATGAAACAGGTACAGATAAAGTGTATAATGGGGGATATAATCAACGTACACCATGTATGTTGCCTTGGCTGGAATTTGGTTGCTGTGAGGAGACACCATGACTACAGTAATTCTTACTAAGGAAAGCATTTAAGTGGGGCTTATTTACTGTTCAGAGATATGCATTATTATCATGGCACGAAGCATGGTGGCATGCAGGCAGACATAGCACTGGAGAAGTAGCTGAGAGTTCTACATCTGGAGAAGCAGGAAGCAGGAAGAGAGAGTGATGCTGGGCCTGGAAACTTCAAAGCCCACTCTCTGGAACACACTCCCTCCCACAAGGCCACAGCTCCTAATATTGCCCCTCCCCACGACTCTATGAGGGCCCTTTTCCTCCCAACCACAAAGTTCATATAATCTATATAGACGAAATTGTGAAGGAATAAATAAGTACCTAGAAAGTGATCAAAGAAAACATTAAAAAGAGAGAGAGAGAGAATTCCAGAGACTGTTCAGTGTTTTCCAAAGAGAATTCCAGGTCTTGGCATGTTATAAGCATGTCAATATCTGGTTAGCATCATGGAAAGATATTCCAGAAATGCTTGCAAAGTTCAAGGTGCTCTATGAGTAGGAGTCTTTAATTAAGAAGACTGAAACAGACCCGGGCTTCCTTCTTTATTCAGCCTCACTGACCGCACATGAAACATCTCTACGTAAAGCATGCTCTATCCAGGATTGTCCAATCCACATTTCCATTCCATAGATTTCTTCTGTCCACAAGACTTAACTAGTCTATTTATTTTCTTTACATCTACAGAGGGGGATTGCTTTTCTAGTAGTATTGTTTCTCTATCTGTGTTTCACATTAACTATAGAGATTGTTCAAGAACGTAAGGTTGAAGTAGAGTTAAAAATTCTAAAGTATCAATTGTATTTTACTTATCTTATTAAACTTAAAAGTTTTGAGGTAGACAGAAAGAGGTATCTGGATATATTTAGTGTATTCATAATTTAATATTTTGTATGTAGATATAAGAAATATATTCAGTACATAAGATTTATATTTTTATGTGCATTTATATTATGGTATTCACACAATATATAAAAATATAGGATATATACTATGTATAGTATATAGATGATAATTTGGGGGATTTATTTTCAGAGCTAAATTGCATGGTAAAATGTTATATAATTCATTTATTCTGGTGAATTTACTAAAAATGTGAATAAATTTCTGAATTTATCATATGATGTAAAAACTGATTCAATTGGATAATGGTCATTCAGTTTATGTCAAGTTCTATTAAGTAGAATGCTTTTGTGAATCTTGAATATTAAGAGTTACTTTGGAAATTAATGAAAAGTGTCTTTCATATTTTTATGGAACATTTTAATCTATATTTGATCATGTACATTGTTATTTAAGAACTTTAGTGATTTGAAGAGTTTGTGTGCTCCTTGATAGAAATTCAATTCCTATGTTCTTTTTTTCAAATCTTAGGTAATCAAGCTAAGTTATGGAAAGAAGGGTTGAAGAAAAAAACTGAAGGATGGCCTCTTAGGACCATTGCATTTTTGGATACTAGTAGCCAAAATCCATTCTGTAGTAAGTTGTTTGCATTTTTTTTTAAATCAGTCATTATAGACAAGCATATGCTCTCTGAGCATAATGCAGAGTGTGGTTATAAGCAATCATTAAGTGTGTGAAGAATCCAGTTACTTCCTTATAAATTCAATGCTTAGATAAGTATTATAATAAGTGTAAGAGATGAAACAATGCAGTCATGGGAGACAAGAGGAGAAAGATAATGGAGTCCCCATCCTCATGCAATGTTTGAATCAACCACACTATTTCCATTTGTTTTCAAGCCCTGTTTGTAGATGTTTCCTGTACTCACATGTACTTCTGGCGTTCACATGTATTTCCTGCACTCACATGTATTTCTGATGTTCACATGTACTTACTGCACTCATATGTACTTCAGCACATACATGTAGTTCCTGCACTCACGTGTATATCCTACATTCGCAAGTACATCCTGCACTCACATGTACTTCTGATATATGTACTTTTTACATGCGTGTACTTCTGCACACATATGTACTTCTGCACTTACATGTACTTCCTGCACTCAAATGTACTTTTGCACATATATGTACTTCTGTACACACATGTACTTCCTGTACTCTCATGTACCTCCTGCACTCACATCTCCACATTTTCAATGCTCTTTTCTTCTTCCCCATTATCTTCTTCATCTTTTCTCTTCTGAATATTGAATATTCTCTTCTGCTTCATAATTTCAGCTTTCTACATGTTTTTTGACATTACCCTTTTTTATTGCTATTTTTTATGCTTAAGTCTTTATTGTTAAATACATCCTACTGATGACTTTTCAGTACTGAATCATGTTGGCCAATTATTTTTTATATTTTTAATTATTTATAAATTATTTTATGCTTTAAAACACAATGGTTTATATTTTAGAAATGTATGTGTATGTACGTGCACATGTGCAGAATATGAGTCCTTTTTATTATATATTTATACAGACATACATATACATTAGCATATCTAGCTGAGGTATAACAGCTCCACTGAACTTCCACTATATACACTTATTCAACCTCACTGCCATTTCTCAGCAGCCAAACCCATTGACAGTTGAGGTTGTTAGGCAAATTTAGCTGTATATATTATCAGGTAATTAGGAGGCCTTATAATAAATATTTAAATGTGTTCCTTAAAAACATAACATTTTTTAATCGGCTCATATTATGTTTCAATTTGATTTCATGTTTGCAGATAGGTTATAATTTAGTCACATTATTACTATGCTCAAGATTGTCTGGCACTTTCTTATTCTTCAAAACCTGAATCATTTTTTTTTAAATCTTCTGTAAAGATGTGGCCCTTAGTATGTTGACCACACTTCAGGGAACATCCTACTCCCAAGAATAGTTGAGCAACATAGTCTGTACTCAGTGAGGAGTTTTGGAAAACTCAAAGTTCACTGGGTGAGAAAGTAAGGGTGGGGCTGGTGGATATGGAAACTTGAGGATGAGGATAAATATGATAAAGTCTTTGAAGTTTTCAAAGAATTAAGAGTAATAGTATGTAAAGAACTTGACAAGAAACAATGAATTATCTATTGGTAAAATTATTTTATCTGAATATTTTTATTTGCACATAAAATATACACGCATCATGAGTGCTTGTGTGTCCATTTGCATGTGTGGTAAAACAAAGTTTGAAATATAGTATGAATAACATTCTGTGTTTTTATTTTGTAGCCTACTATTTTGCTCTCAATATAGTTGCCTTGAGTGAAACCATGAGGAATGGCTCAATTTCATTTGGTTTATTAAATGACCTTGGAGTATTGGAATACCCGAGGCTCTATGAGTAAGTACTTTTTATTATTTATTACTTTGATAGATCAAATGTGTGCTTATTTGCATATTTATGAATGGTTTAGTAGATAATTTGTAATAAAATTTCTAAATGAAGAGGCTTAAATATTAGTCACATTTTATATATCATGTTCTACCCTCTCATAATATAAGACAAAATTAAATATGAAATAGATAGTGCATGCATGGTTCACAGCTCATGGCCACAAACATTAGAGGGATAGGTAAAACCATTTTTTTAGTCATGTTTTTGACTCTAAATTCCAGTGTTCCTTCTAAACATCTTGCTTGCTCATTTCTAGAGCTTTTAAACAGTATAATTTTCATGGTGTCATAAATAAAATGTAATTCCATCAGGCAATTATAGTGTCACACAAATTTAACAATTAGAGATCGAATACATCTTTTCCATCAATTCTAATTGACTTTTTACATATGCATAACTCAATATATACATTTTTCTTTTTTATTAAATTAATTTACTTTTTACACTCCGTATTTCATTCCCCACCACCAGCATCCACTGTCACATTGTCCCACATCCCACACCTCCTCCTTACCCACCTCCTGTCTCCCCATAGATGCCCCCTACCCCACTGACCTGACCTCTAAACACCCTGGGGCTTCCAGTTTCTTCAGAGTTAAGCTGCATCATCCATCTCTGAATGAACAGAGACCCAGAAGTCCTCTACTCTCTGTGTCTTGGGGGCCTCATATCACTTGGTGTATGCTGTCTGTTTGGTGTTCCAGTGTTTGAGAGAGCTTGGGAGTCCAGATTGATTAATACTGTTGGTCCTCTTACAGGATTGTCCTCTCTTCAGCTTCTTTCAGCCTTCCCTAATTCAACAATGGGGTCAGCTGCTTCTGTCCATTGGTTGGGTGTAAATAGGGTCCCTTTTTGTGAGCACTCCAAAGCCTCAGTAACAGTGTCAGGCCTTGGGACCTCCCCTTGAGAGGGATCCCACTTTGGACCTGTCGCTGGACCTTCTTTTTCTTGGGCTCCTCTCCATTTCCATCCCTGTAGTTCTTTCAGACAGGAACAATTATGGATCAGAGATGTGAACGTGTGATGGCAGTCCCATTCCTCACTTGATGCCCTGTCTTCCTGCTGGAGATGGGCTTTATAAGTTCCCTCTCCATACTGTTGGGCATTTCATCTAAGATCCCTCCCTTTGAGTCCTGAGAGTCTCTCACCTCCCAGGTCTCTGATGCATTCTGGAGGGTCCCCTCAAACTGCTACCTCCTGAGGTTGCTTGTTTCCATTTTTTCTGTTGGACCTCAGGGCTTCAGTCCTTTTCCCTCACCCAATACCATATCAGGTTCCCCACCTCCTCTCCTGCACCTGCCCCCATCCACTTTCCCTCCCTCCCTCCTGACTTGTGATTGCTTTGTTCTCTCTCCTAAGTGGAACTAAGGCATCCTCACTTGGACACTTCAGCTTGTTCACCTTTTTGAGTTCTGTGGATTATGCACTTTCTTTCTTTCTCTCTTTCTTTCTTTCT
>NW_022196894.1:72758526-72770258 GCF_008632895.1 Mastomys coucha | reverse complement strand
CTTTTGTGTCTGAGTTACCTCACTCAGGATGGTATTTTCTATATTTTCTAGTTCCATCCATTTGCCTGCAAAACTCAGGATGTTCCAGTTCTTAATAGAAATTTCCTCAACAGAACTCCAATGGCTCATGCTCTAAGATCAAGAATTGATAAATAGGACCTCATGAAACTGAAAAGATTCTGTAAGGCAAAGGACATAGTCAATAAGACAAATCAGCAACCTACAGATTGGGAAAAATCTTCACTAACCCTACATTTGATAGAGGGCTAATATCCAAAATATATAAAGAACTCAAGAAGTTAATCACTAAAAAACCAAACAACCCAGTCGAAAAATGGGATATAGAACTAAACCGAGATTTCATAGCTGAAGAATCTCTAGTGGCTGAGAAGCACATAAGGAAATGCTCAAACCCTATTGTGTGGGATTCAATGTGTGTTTTGAGTTTTAGTAAAGTTTCTTTTATGAATTTGGGTACTCATACATTTGGGGTAGAGATATTCAGAATTGAGAATTTCTCTTCTTGGATTTTCCTCTTGATGAATATGAAGTGTTCTTTTTCATTATGCTTGATAACTTTTAGTTGAAAGTCTATTTTATTGGGTATTAGGATGGCAACTCCTGCTTGTTTCCTAGGACCATTTGTTTGGAAGACCTTTTTCCATCCTTTTACTCTGAGATAGTGACTGTCTTTGTTATTGAGGTGTGGTGTGTTTTTTTGTTTTGTTTTGTTTTGTTTTTTTAATGCAGCAAAATGCTGGATCTTGTTTGCATATCCAGCCTGTTAGCTTATATCTTTTTTATGTGAGTAGAGTCCATTAATATTGAGAAATATTAAAGAGAGATGACTGTTGGTTCCTGACATGTTTGTTTTTGTAGGTGGCTTTATGTGCTTGTGGCTCTCTGCTTTTGACTTTGTTGTGAGATGCTTAATATCTTGTCCTTTTTCTGGTGCAGTTATCTTCTTTGTGTTGGAGTTTTTCTTCCAGGATTCACTGTAGAGATGGTTTGGCCAATAGATAATGTTTGAATTTGGTTTTGTCCTGGAATATTTTGATTTCTTTATCTATGTTGATTGAGAGTTTTGCTGGGTATAGTAACCTGGGGCTGGCATTTGTGTTCTCTTAAAGTCTGCTTGACTTCTGAACAGGCTCTTCTGGCTTTCAGATTCTCTGTTGAGAAGTCTGTTGTAATTCTGATAGCTCTACCTTTGTATGTTACTTGGCTTTTTCCCCTTGCAGTGTTTAATATTCTTTTTTTTTTTTTTTTTTTTTTTTTTTTGCTCTGTGCATTTAGTGTTTGGATAATTATGTGATGATAAGATTTTCTTTTCTGATCCCATTTATTTGATGTTCTATAGGCTTCTTGTACCTTTATGGACATCTCTTTCTTTATGTTGAGGAAGTTTTCTTCTATGATTTTTTTGAAGACATTTTCTGGTCCTTTTAGCTGGGAATATTCATTCTCCTCTATTCTAATTATTCTTAGATTTGGTCTTTTCCTTGTGTCCTGAATTTCCTGGATGTTTTGGGTTAGGAGTTTTTTGTGTTTAGAATTTTTCTTTAACAGTTGTGTCAATCTCCTCTACCGTATCTTCTACACCTGAGATTCTCTCTTCTATCTCTTGTGTTTGTTGGTAATACATATATAATTTCTGACCTCTTTCCTAGGTTTTCCATTTCCAGATTTGCCACCATTTGTGTTTTCTTTATTGTTTCTACTTCCACCTTTAGGTCTTGGTTAGCTTTACTCAATTCCTTCACCTGTTTACCTGTGTTTTCCTGTATTTCTTTCAGTGGGTTATTGATATCCTCCTTAAAGAACTCTATTATCTTCATGAGATAGGATTTTAGGACAGATTTCTGATTTGCAGGTACTTTGTTGTATTCAGGGCTTGCTGTGGTGGTAGAACTGGGTTCTGATGATGCTCACGTGTTTTGGCTTCTGTTGCTTATGATCTTGTGCTTGCCTTTCATCCTCTGGATATCTCTGGTGTTTGTTAGTCTCGTGACTATATGGAGTCTTCTTCTTTTGTCTCTGGGTTGCTTCAGGTCTAACGGTAGGCCTAAGGCCCTGGCTGTATCAGATCTCCTGTGGGGCCTTCCAACTGGGGATTCTTCACCGGGGCAGAGAAGCTGCTGGTCTGTGGCCCTGGCTGCAGTAGGCCTTCAGACAACTGCTCTGAGTGCAGTGGGTCCTCTAGGATGGATCAGTACATGGAGTCTTTATGGGAGCAGACCAACTAGGGAGGGGCCTGCCACAGTAGCAGGGACCGGGTGGAAGTGGTGGAAGTGACAGAAAAGGAGTGGTATTCTGGAGGGTGAGGGTTTGGAGGGTGATGGGTTCAGAGACCATCAAGTTCCCAGGAGCAGCTCAGGGACTGGGGGTGGGGGACTTCTTACCAACTGCTCTGAGTGTAGCAAGTCCTCTAGGATTGATCAGGATATGGAGTCTTCATGGGAGCAAACCAACTAGCTGATATATACATTTCTAAAGTTACATAATCTTTAATCACATTCTCAGTTCAAATTTGCTGAACATCTATTTATCACATACATAGATTCTTAAGATACAAATTAAAATTGCTTTTAAACAAAAGATGATAAAAAGATGAATGTATATATTGAAGTTATGGTTTCCAACAGGCTGGTTTAAAAGACTACAATGTCATTTAATAGTGAAACTGTTTTTATGTCTGGTGACTGAGCAAATAATAAGCTTCATTTGGCAAATAATAGGCAATAAAGTGGCTTCAACTTTGACCTGTTATTGGTGACCTCTGAGTTGCAGGAGCCTTGCTGTATCCAACTTTTACTGTTGTTACGTCTTACTTAGTTATACTACGAAAACTGGCCAATAGACTAAATATATTGTGTCTTGTTTCTAAACATGGTATAACATACAGATTGAGTCAGTTGTCTATTAAGAGAAAGGAAAACATCCATGACTGGATGCAGGTTTAATTGTTGAACAATGGTAGCCTTCTTCTTAATACTGCAATTCTATAAATATTTAATTAAAAAATTCAGCAATGGCATAAAATATAATACAAAAATATCTCATAATAGATAAATTTGTAGTATATAAGAAAATATTTCAAACTTTATTATTAATGAGGATCACAAGAAAATAATATACATTGGCAAAGTACTGAAAATCTTCAAGGTGACATGAAACTAAGAACTTCCATCATGGATGGTGTGAGCATTCTGAACACTCTGGGTCAATGCCAGACCAGTAAAATAATTACAGGAATATTTTCATATTGCATTCTATACATATATTTTTAAATTCATAAGAATTTTCATAGATTAGTGGTGACATGAAAATGGAAGCGTGAAATAAATTTTTTTCTCCTCTTTTTCTCCTATTTTCAATCTTTCAAAGAAGATACAAAATACTTCATAGAAGAGTTTTGATCTTAAATGTGACTCTTGTCAGAGTCCACATTTCATTAAGAGAAATTTCAATTCCTTTTCATCCAAGCTTGTTACATGTTATGTGTTGTAATACAAAATACTATTTGATAAATGGTTTCTTAATATAGATCTCTTAAATTAGATAAAGTTTTTGTATATTTTAAACACACATATAAATTCTATCATTTATTATTTTCAGAAATACAGTTACCTTTCAAATTAATTCTAGCACACTGGTTTTCTATTAAAATTATATGGCATTTAAACTTTTGTCAAGATAAGATAAGAATCAAAGAATCTTAAAAGACTGTATTTCCCCTCAAGAGCTGAAATAGGAACATCTGCTCTTTGTACAAAATGTTATATAGAGAAAATATTATACAGAGAAAATAGGATCACCTAAGACTAGTTAATGATTCTTCATCTTCTTTTTGTCTGGCTCACCCCTTGTGATCTGTGAAAACTGCATCTTTTTTTTTCTTTTCATTTATTTTCATTTTTTCTTCTCAGTTTTTGTTTCTTTCATCCTTTCATTTTTTTCTTTCTTCTTCTTCTTTCTTTCTTTCTTTCTTTTTTTCTTTTTTTTTGTAAATTAGGATTTCACTGCAAATATACCGGCTTGTAATTTTCATACATATTTTGTGGTATGATCGTGTTTTCCATATCACTAAAAAGCATTCAGTTGAATAGTACAATGTGAAATGTAATGTGTGTGTGTGTGTGTGTGTGTGTGTGTGTGTGGTATGAAGAAGAATACACATGCTACAGCATGCATGTCAGGGTCCAAAGACAATTCTTGGATATTGAGTCTCTGCTTCTATCATCTGGTGTCCGGGAAGGAAACTCAGGTTTTATGGTGTGGCAGCCTCTTGTCTACTAAGCTGCATCACCATACTTCACTGTAGACTTCTAAATAGGGAATATGAGCATTAGAGATTCAGATCTGAGCAATCGCTCACATGAGTGATAGTGAGGTTATAGAAAATTCGAGAGTCTTCAGAGATGGCTACTCTTGCATTTCAGTTATCACTGAACTAGACAAATTCAGTGGAATAAAAATAAAGAGCAAGAGAAATTTTAGAGGTTTGGAGGCTTCTAAATCTATGTGTGATGTGTTTTTTTATGATTCATTGAAGTGTGAAATTGATTAAAGTAAACCAGTCTAGAATAATTTCAAAATTTGAACAGTGAACCCTGTCTGTACCAAACTATAATACATGGAGTTGAGTATCTACAGACTGTATCCAATTTAGTCATTCACTTAATGTTTTGAGAGGAAACATGCTAAGCATTGGAGGTTTTCTTTTTTTTTTTTAATAAATTAGATCTGTCTTTAAATATTTCAGACTAGTATAGCAGATGAACTTTAAATTAATAATAAAATAAAAATTACAATAGCCAGTATTCCTCTAGTTTTAATAATTGTTTACACTGAGGCAATCTGATCTCAAGGGAGGGAAAGAGGATAGGGAGATGGATAAAGACAGAGAGGGTGTAGGTAGGGACTGAAATGGGAAATTGAGTTGGGAAAGGGAGAAGCAGAATAGAGAAGGGAATCCCTTGATATAGAGGGAATAAGAATCCAGGCATTTGCAACCCCTGGGGAAGATGGGAACTGGTACTGTTGCAGTAACTCTGAAAAATTTGCATTTGCTCTTTCAATCACATTGCTGATATGCTCAATGAAGTTATATCCTGGAGGGGAAAGTGAGTAACCCTGCCAGGGCAAGAACAGAGAGATGGACTTCGAAGGGAATGGTGATAATCTTTGGATAGTCTAACTTACTATGCAAAGAATTGAAGGGACAGTAGAGCAAGGAGAGGCCAAGGTTGGCAGGAAATGCTGGGTTCCAAGTGCTACCCTCAGTTCTAAATGGACCCTTGCCTCTGCTCTAACATTTTGTCCTGCAAAACAGGTACATCTTTTAGTGAAGATTTCTGTCTTTTCTTTTCTCTCCTTCCTTTCATTTTCTCTTCCTCAGTATTTACTTCTTTTCCTTTCTTCTGACCCAAATCCTGAGGTGTCCTCTGGGTTCTGCATCATTATTATACTAATTTAAAAATATAATTAATTTACTAATATATTGAACATATTTTTTTTCTACTAGGAAGAGCAAGCCATTTGCTAATCTTCAAGAAGTCAAGATTCTCGCTCAGTTTGCAAATGATATTGTGAACATTTCACGCATTTGCATGATGTATTTTCAGTCCACAAATCCTTACTGTTCCACGTGCCAGTACAAAATACAGAGTCTCGTGTTAAAATCACTCACACATCCAGAAAGGTAGGAAATCGAAATTTCGATTACAATATTTTGTCTTAATATTAAAAGTTCTCTGTAAGTTTTGGTTAAGAATTTATTTTACAGGAATCCTCAAATGTGAAAAGTGTATTATAAATATTATAAAATATTATATAATGTATTTATTCTGAGTGATACTTAGGACAGTTTAGAATCACATTGTCTAAGCAAGAGAAAAAACACACAAAAACACTTAATTTCACAAGTTATTACAAGGATGGGAAATTTGTACAATACATCTCCTAATGGTTTATCAATACTTTCTTTTGTTCAGTTTTTGGTTTTGAAGCTCAAAAATAATGTTACTAGAGTTTAAGAGAAAAATAAAAGTATCAGCAAGCTGTGAATCTCAGCAACATCAGTGAAGATTGAGAAGTGGAAGAGAAGGAGAGAAAACAGGCTTTTTGTGTTAGAGTAAATCATAATGGTCTGGGTTGGATTCGTCACACCATGGAAAAGGTCAGGCATTGCTCTAAGCAACTGTAATGCCAGTGCTGCAGGAAGAGACAAGGAGATCACTGAGGCTTGCTTACCAGCCAGGATAGACAACACAGAAATCTCCAACTTCAGTAAGGCCTCCTATCTCAAAGAAATAAGGTAGAAGATAGTACGGAGTACACCAACATTGTGTTCTGGCCTCTGTGTGTGCAGGCCTAGGTAGATGCACCACACATACACAGGTGCATGCATGCATATCTCATACATATCCACATCACAATAGAAATAGTTTGTGAATTGTTTGTAATCTCTTTAGTTGTGATACTTTTATTTCACTCACTTTTATCTATGTACCTATCTATTGACGTATAATTTAAATTCCCAATCATCTTCTATACATAAAAGTGCAGTGCAGAAGATAAGTAGTTGTCGAAAGTAAAAACAAAAGCAATATATGAAAATATACACACACATATGTGGTTGTGGGTATAGTGATATAAATGTCTGTATATGTGTAAGAGTGCATTTGGGCACGTACGTGTATGTGCATGTGTGTGTGTGTGTGTATGTGCATGCCTGTGTGTGTGTGTGTGTGTATGTGTGTGTGTGATACTTTAGATATCATTCTTCAAGTGCCATTCACATTTTGTTGAAGATAGGTTTCCTCTCTGGCCTCATAAACAATGAGCCCCAGGAACCTGTTGAACATAGAAGATTGCCATTGTCCCAGTCATTTTATGTGAGTGCTAGAGATCCAATTGAGGACCCTATCTAGTGTTACTGACTGAGTCATTTCCAGAAGCTGAACACATAGAATTAGATGAGTTCTATATCCACAGAGGAGTGTGGAGAAATTAATTTAAATATAAATCATTTTATAAGTACAGTATGATAATATACATACATTCAAAAAATTAGTAAAATGCTAGTGTAGTGACAAAAGGCAGTTTCATTGTCCCAGTGGTTGAAATGTGTGCAAAAGTATCGAAATCAATAGATATACCAGCAAGAACACTTAATATCATTTTTTTACAAATATGTGGTTGGAACAAGGTATCATATCTTGTAGAACAAAGTTGTAGTTTTAATCTATACCTGCTTTGGTATTTATTTTTACAATACAAAAGAACTTCTAATTGACAGGTAGATATTCATTGAAAACATTTTTAAAATGATTTATATATAATGTTTCAACTAAGACATCATTATGAACACTTTGTTTTACATCACCATTTTAAATTTTTTATTAAGTTATTTATTTACTTTACATCATTATCATAAGATTCCTTCCCTTCTCTCCTCTTACTGTCCCCCTCTTCCCTCCCACCCAAACACCTCCTTCCCTTTTCCTCAAAAGAGCAGAGGCCTCCTATGGATATCAGCCAGCCTTGGCTTATCAAGTTGCAGTAAGACTACCCACATCTTGTCTATTGAGGCTAGACAATGTAGCCCAGTAAAGGGAGAGTGATTCAAATGCAGGCTATGCAGTCAAAGGCAGCCCCTGCTCACACTTTAGGAATCCATTATAAAGACCCAGCAGCACAACAGTTACATACATGCGGAAGGCCTAGGCCAGTCCTGTGCATGCTTTCTGGTTGACCATTCATTCTCTCTGAGCCCGTATAGGTCCAAGTTATTTGTTTCTGTAGATGTTCTTTGTGATATTTCTGCAGCCTCTTTCAGTTCTTCTTCCCATCTCCCACAGAATTCCCTAAGCTCCACTTAGTGTTTGGCTGTGTGTCTCTGCATCAGTTTACATCACTTGCTGGGCGAAGCTTCTCTGATGACAGGCTAGGCTCTTATATGCAAGTATAGAAGGATATCATGAATAGTGTCATGTTTCAACCAAGACAAAATTATTAATACTTTTTGTTTTTGAATCACTATTTTATCAGCTGAGTTTTATGCACATACAAGCTCTATAAAACTCATTCATAACATAAGTAAGAAATAGGACACAGTCTTTAGCATGGACAGCAGTGTATGGGATTTTGTTTCCTAAAAGCTAAACTGTGGGTGAGTTGCTGTAATTTACTACATTTAAAAAAAAAACTTGTATGTCATTCCTTTGACTCGGAAAATAAAATTATAGAGTACATTTTCTATATATTTATAAGGCTCTTAATATCATCTTCTGACCAGAGATAGCAATGCTAACAGATCCTTGGATGATAGTATACTTTGTTTAACTAACTAGAAAATGTATGTAACCATGTAGTAGCTTTTTCTCTTTAGCTATGTCCACACAGATAATACACAGTCTTATGAGAATTCAGACTGCCAAACTATGGAAGAATGTGAGTTACAAGGAATGTGATGCCTTATGACTCACCGTAATTTGCACTTCTCTGGTTACATCTCTAGACACAGTTTTGTTAGAAATCACACAGAACCTCCTCCCAGCAACTCCCAGTAAACAAGATCTTAGACTTGAGGAATTAAGGAACATACATATGAGAGGGGTGACTGCAGATGATTTCCAGGAAAATCATTGATTAAATTCACTTTTAGCTTAATAGTAAATATTTCTTATTGGTGTGTATTTGAATGGCTTTTAGTAAGTGCAGGATTTCAGTTACCAACAGAAAAAAAATTAGAGTATTTTCTTGACTAGGGTTTATTTGTACTAAATGATCTTTGGTTTTCAGCTCCACTTCCAAGCCCTACCTGCTGTGACTGGCTCATACTTTTCCAGACATTTTAAGCACAGGATTATAGGTCATTGTAAATGTGGCATTTTGCCTGTAGCTGTTCTCTATATCACTGAACATTATGGATTAATAGTATTTCATTTAAAAGTATCACATAACTTACTTGCCCACTCACCATTTAAAAGACAAGAGTTGTAGCTTTCTTTCTTATTAGTAAACCTGTACTTGCATATGGGTTTTTATATGGCTATAAGGTGTCATTGTTCTTGTATAGATATCAAGAAGCAGGATTGTTGGGTCATATGATAAGTCTTAAACTTTATAAGAAATAATCAAGTATTTTTTCAAAGTAATTACATTTTGCTACTTTTGAACAGCAGTATATATTTCTTGCTCTTCTGACAAGTGTTCCTTTACCACTGTCTTAGTTACTTCATATTACAGTGATAAACAAATAAGTCCACTTCTGAAAAACACGTTTGAATGGGGCTTGCACTTCCAAAGAGAGAGGAGTCTATCAGAATTTTGGCAAGAAGCGCAGCAGCAGGCAAGCAGGCATGGTGCTAGAGAAACATCTGAGAGTTCATACCCTAATCTACCAAGAAGTACAGAACATCTTGGGGATGGAGGGAGACTTCTGAAACAGGAAGCCAAAGCCACATCTCACTCCTTCCCCCAGAAGGCCACACCTCCTAACCCTTTCCAAACTACCACCAACTGGAGACCAAGTATTCAAATGCCTCAGGCTGATGGGGGACATCTCATTCAAACCACCACAACTTCTGGTTTTACTTTTTGGTTTCATTTTGTGATTGTTACTTAACTGGTTGCTTGATTCTAGCTTTTTTTTTTTTTAACAGCTATGTAAATGTAGCTTGTTAATTGGCATTTTTCAAATGGCAATGATGAGGTCATCTGTATTCTTGAATTTGGGCATTTACACATTTAGCTAAAAAAGATTAATGATAGTGTAGGTTAATTATTGCTGTGGCCTTTTGTTTTCTATCTGTAGTATATGTGTGTGTACATATAACTTCAAGTATGAATTCATGTGTTTGTTTTGGCATGCATACATAGGCGAGGGCAGAGATTAAAGTGAGCAATTTTCCTTACTCAACTGTGATTTTGGGGGAACCTAGTTTTCCATTGAATCTGAGCTCATGGATTCTGTTTCCTAGATATAACAGCAAGTTCTAGGGATTGGGATTTCTCCATGCCCCCATCCCCCAGTCCTGGGTGCTGGGGTCTTCCTGTTTGCATGGGAAGAACATCACCAAATGGGAGCTCCTTGGCCCCCGTCCTTAGATGCTTTTGCAGATAGGGACATGTTCTCACCTGGTTTAACTTATTTTCTAAAGGGGTTTTCACAACAGCATTTTGTATTGTAGGTGCATTAAGGAAGTACAATATAGTGTCTTTGGAAAATTCCTCATGTTTTCTTTGTCCTGAAACAAATTTTACTTTCAGTATTTGCATGGCTTGCTATGGTGTCTGTTACCTTGATTGTGTTGAAAAGTCTATTATCTTTTCTTTGTTTCTCAAAAAATGCCAAATTATGTTCTTGGGTTAATTTTTTTCTGAATTGGAACAGTTAGATTATATCATGCCTGATAATTTTATTCACATATCTTAGTTTGCTATAAGGAATGATTGATTATTGTACTATAATAAATTTAAAGCATAAAAGGTAAAATATCATATTTTCTTCTATGAAGAAATTTGATAAATTAACTCTTGTATTTGAATCCCATTATCCTGGTCCTGTAGATTTTGTTCTTTTTTTCTAAGATTCCATCTAAAGTTTCAACCACATCTTGAATTTATTTTTGTTTCTGTATCATTTATCTATACTCTTTGGGAATTCCTATTTCCCATTCCACCTCCCATGTCCTCTAGACTCTCTCCTCTTCCATTTCCTATTAGAAAAGAGCAGATCTCCCTGGAATATCAATTGAACACAGTACAAGTTGCAATAAATCTAGGCCCATACTGTTATATCAAGGCTGGATAAGACAACCTAGTGGGAAGAAGAGCATCCCAAGAGCAGGTGAAGGAGTCAGAGACAATCTTTTGCCCTCACTGTTATGAGTCCCACAAGAATGCCACACTACACAACCAGAACATGTATGCAGATGATCTAGATCAGACCCTCACAGGCTGTCACATTAGGCTCTGTGAGCCCCTAAAAGCCCTGCTTAGTTGATTCTGTGGACTGTCTTCTCTCGGTGCCTCGACATCTCTGACTCCTACAGTCCTTCTTCCTCCTCTTCTTCACATTTACCTCTTTGAGTCTCCGTATCTTCTTTTATCAGTTGTGGGATGAAACCTCTCCACTGACTTAGGTACCAATTTTTCTTCTGTCTGGTGTGGCCTGCATTGAGCAGGGCTGTAAATATATCTTATAAATGGAGAGTTTCTATAAATATCTTTGAGGTTGATTTTCGAGAAGCTATTAAATTGCTTTTGGACAGATGTTCTTTAGAGAGCCTGATTTCATGCTATACTAGGGAGACTTGAAAAAGTATTTAACCTAGGTTAATTTACTTCCACCTTTAAGCACCCTTTATCTAGCCAGTGACCTGTATGTCGTGAATTTATTGCTGTCTAGATGTTAAGACAAGATATATTTCTGTCTCTGTATTAATGCTTAAAGTCTTTCTCTAAGTCATTTTGCAAAGGAACATTAGAAAAGTAAATGTGATAAATCATGCAAAGGTCTCAGGAAGATTTTGTAAAAAAGAAAAATGTATTTCTTATCATTTGTTTTGTTATTTATAGATTGCAGTAAAAACTAAATTGGATTTGATTTTAGATATTATCTTAGAATTGCTTCCAATGTTATTAAAGTTTATGCTATATCTGATAGAGGGCTAATTTCCAAGGTATACAAAGAACTCAAGAAGTTAGACTCCAGAGAACCA
>NW_022196894.1:72741278-72757349 GCF_008632895.1 Mastomys coucha | reverse complement strand
GCAAAGAGAAAACTACCTTTAAAAATACAAAGAAATAAAATAAATTGGATGTGAAAATTATAGAGACAGAAAGGAATGATTAATGAATAAATAAATGTATTAACAAGCAAAAAGTTTATGTTATATCAATAAAATGGTTTCCTCTTGTATTAATCTGTAGTAAACAAAATATTAGAAGTGTAATATTCAACGTGTATGCTAAAATAAAAAAAATATAAAAACATTTTTTCTCTTGGGAATTATAACAAATAAACATTTTCTTGGAAATAGTGTTTTCATGAGAAAGCAAGACATATCAATTGTATAAAATAAAATACTTTAAAAATGAGTTATGACAGTGAAAATGATTTTTCGTGATGTAAAAAGAAAGAAAACTGAACTCTCCCATACACACTGGCAAAATTGGTAAGCTTTACACATATGCTTAAACTGTCCTTATAATGTTGCACATGCCTTATGAACTTATTTAATAGTACATATATTCTGCATGTTAATAACCTAAAGCCATGGTGATTATCTTGTGAGCTTCTTTCTATTTTTAAAAATGAAAGAAGACATCCTCGCTTTGTTCATATATCTTAGACTTGCAGTCTAGAAGGGCACTGAGCAGCTTCGGTAACTTTTTCATTTGTAGGTCTGTTACACTTTTAATATAAAAAGAGTGTAAAAATGTGGCACATGAAATTCAAGTACTGAAGCCATATTCATGCATAAGTACAACAGAATAGAGCAAGAAGTGGTGTAAGTTTTAGAGGGACTAGAAATCTTCTCTCCACTTTAATTTATTTTAGAAATTATTTTTAATTTATTTCGTGTGCATGTGTATTTTGCCTACGTAGTCAACCTTACACTCCTTGCATGTAGTGCCTGCATATTCCAGAAGACGGAATCCAGTGCTCTGGAGTTGTCTATAGCTGCTTTGTGGTTGCTGGAAATGGACCCCTTTGATCCTTTGCAAGAGCAAGAAGTGTCTTCAACTGCTGAGCCATCTCCAGTCCTCAGAAGCACACTATAACATAATGCAAGCTGCTCTGCCAATCCATGAAACTTTTCCCAGCATTTGAGTAGTGTCATTCTACAATTCTAGTGTCACCATGTGAAAACAGTTGTGACCAGTCTTTATTGCTTCACACGTGAAGTATCCTCTGTTAATTTTTAAGATGATCAATTTCTATTATATGTGCAAACATAAAATGTATTTCTTATAAAAGTCAAGCATTTTAAACAAAATCTGCTCCTGTCTTATAACATTGCTAGCTGTAGTGGTTCATGCCTGCAGTCTCTGCATATACAGGACAGAGCAGAATATTTAAAGTGAAGTCAAGACCAACCAGAGCTATGTAACAAGACAAACAATAAATAACAACAAAATACCCAATAGAATTTCCACCAGCTACGAGGTTGATAAAAGTAAGATAACCTGTATGGTTTTCTTGACTTCTGTTGACACAGCTACTATTGATGATTAAAAAAAATTATTTCTACCGTGTGTTAATTTTTTTCCTTCCATAGAATTTTTTTTTTACCAAACTTTTACTATTTAATTTTATTTCTTGTAATTTTTGTTTGTTTTTGTTTATGTTTGCAAGTTTCTTCAAAGATTAACAGGACAGTAAGCATCTGGCCAAGAGTCTTAATTAACCACAGTTTTTTGATATATTAGTCATCTCAAATACTGAATATAAAGTCTCTTAAAATGTATAATATGTTACATGATGTTATTACCATTGTAATGAATTGCAAAACAGGATAGAAGAAATGCATGTAGATAAATATGTTTCACATGTCACACTCTCTCCTTGGAGGTAGTCATGATGGAAAGAGTATTATAGCTACTTTAAAGTTCAATTCAGTAAGACACTAATTTCAGCAGCAATGTTTATTGTCCTATACAATTATTCTATATAATGTGACCATCCTGTATAGTAGCAGAGATAGGAGTGGAAATGAGAATTATTTTCCTTCTCACAGGTATGATCTCTATGATATTCCTACACAAATGAAACAAATGAATTCAGTTGTACAGAATTATTCCAATACCCTTCTTTTGCAAAACTAGTTAATTACAGAATAGACTATTCTTATATTATATTACATTACTATATTAAGAGTAAATAAAATTTACTACTTTACTAATAGTTGTTTCCCTCTTTTCTTCTCTTTCAAAGATCACCAATTTGTAAGTATAATTTTGTACTTAAAGAAAGAAAAAGGATAGATCTTCAACCAGATGCATGTAACAAACAGATGGGGTGAACGCCTTCTTTCATCCAGTTTAAAATTATGGACTAACAAATTTGTCAACTGCAGCAATGTAACCAGCCACTGCTTTAGAATGCACTATTCAATCTGCAATCCAGGTATATCTATTTTAATTCATTTTGGAGAATCAAAAATTAGAAAACAAAATATGCACACGACACAACACATTCTGAATATATTCTAAAACTGTTTATTTCTTCTTATCTGCTTCCTAAGTGAATTTTAGCATCTAATGTATACATATGCTACTTAGCTTAATAATAAGTGAATATGTTAAAAGCACAGTTCCTAAGGGAAATGGGAATTTTAGTGCTTTGCAGTGGAGCAAATTCAATATCACTGTACATCTCTACTATGGAAAAATACTTTTTTAAAATTTGAAAATATAGTTTAGTGAAATAAGTTGGATTCATGTGAACCTTGTGAATATGAAGAACTTGTTATGCACTGCAAATAAGTGTGTTGTGCTATTGTGTTCAATAAATTAATAATTTATGGTCCTATATTGCTTAAGATGAAATCCTAAATCCTTGATTTAATGATATGATTTTTGATTGGATTAATTTAACTTTTTTCTCGGTCCTCTAAGAAAAATTTGTGAAATTTACTCAACAATACTAATAATGTCTGTCCACCATGATGATAAAAATAAACATGATTCTATCTGATAGTCACAAGGATCATTATTGCTTTTGGAACATTTTAATCTATCAAATTTTGTCAAACCTCATGAAACAAGTCTTGTTACACAACTGATGAGGAGACTCTAGCATAAAGATGCTGAAGATTCAGTACATAACTCAAAGTAAATGGGAGATGGTTGGATGTAGGTTAGTTATCTTGTGAACGTGTTTCATCAACTTGTGCTTGTAATATGAGGAGTTAGATTAATTAACACTATTATTTGAAATTCAATCTACATTTCATTGACATTTTGCAACCTACCTGTTTAAACAAGGTACTTCTATCCCATAGACCTTACTTCTGTCTCAATCCCTCTATAGTTTGTGTTAAGTTTCTAAAGCAAAATATCAGGTATAGTGAAAACCTATCTTCTTTGTTGCTTTTTGTTATTAGTGTTTTAGTGATGATTGTCTTCTTGCTATGTACGTCAAGCAACACATATGAAAAAGACAGATTCTTCTATGTGTGCCAGGGGTAACTGTCCCTTACTGTTTCCAAATGTATACTTAATATTATTGTAAGTTTACCAGCGAGGCTGGAATGTGACCCATAACATATATCTTGTTTTTGTTTTGTTTTGTTTTGTTTTTGTTTTTGTTTTTGTTTTTGTTTTTTCAAGACAGGGTTTCTCTGTGTAGCCCTGGCTGTCCTGGAACTCACTCTGTAGACCAGGCTGGCCTCAAACTCAGAAATCCGCCTGCCTCTGCCTCCCAAGTGCTGGGATTAAAGACGTGCGCCACCACTGCCCAGCATATATCTTGTTTTAATACCATCCCATTCCTAAGTGAAGTTGTATGTAATTTTAAAATTAAAACTTTATATGCACATGCGTGTGTTTTCCTATGTATGTTGGGGCATATGACTACATCACTATACACACAGAGTTATGTGTGTATCTTTGAAGCTAGAGAACCAACTCAAGTGTCAGTGTCACCTCTCCTTCGAAAAAGGAATTCTCATTGCCTGGGTCTTCCTAGTTAGTCTAGGCAGGCAGGCCAGCATGTCCTTGTAATTGTCCTATCTTTGCCTCTCCAGCATTGAGATTATTAGCATACAACACCATGTCTGGCATTTTATTCAAATGATTATTTACTCAGTTTAGTTTTGTGTATGCGTGTGTGTCTGTGTAGGGCGGTGTACAAGTGAGTGTAGTTGCCTGCAGCGGGAAGAAGAGGGCATCAGATCATCAGAAGCTGGAGTTACAGGTAGTTTTGAGCTTCCCAGACATTGGTACTGGGAACTGAATTCAGGTCCTCTGTAAGAACAGTGCTTTTATTTGCTGAGCCATCTTGTCTTCTCCATTTCTGTCATTTTTACACGTTTTGGGAATTGGACTCGGGAATAGGCAAGTGATTATTTTTCTTGCCAAAACTATTTATCTAACTGAACACATTACTCCATGTACTATTCATCTGATTTTGTGAAGTTTTTGCTGATGTATCAAAATTATCAAACTGAAGAGAGGAGGGGGCTAGGATTCCAATAGCTTCTTCAACACTGACCTCCATGTACCTCTCTTTATAAAGCTCCAAGTAGTAAAAGCTTCTAACACCACCAATTACCACTGCCAGCTGGGACCTTCAACATATAATCCATCATCCAGCTGACACTTGAGATGATATTATAGCACTATTAAGTCACTCTATGCATCGGAACCTTTACTTGAAATATCTCATGTGCCTTTACAAATTTTCTATAAGCATGCACATTGAATATCTTCAGTGACTAAGTTAATAATCAAGAAATAAAAATTGAATGATGAAAAATATTGGGAAGACTTTTTAAGGTGGCATGATGTGATTGTTCTATAATGAGTAGTTAGTGAGCATTCTGAAAACCTATGAATGAATAAGTGAGCGAGAAGTCAAATCCTCCACAGAAGCATAAATCAATAGGGGGAGCCAGGCTCCCTAAAAGTGTGATGTGGCTGGGGAATATTGAGCCAAATGACCCAATTTGCTGAATGTGACCATCTTGTCAAGCTCGCAAAAACACATGCTGTTCTTCTAGGGTCTGTTTTTAGATTTTTCAGATGAAGACATTGCTAAACATTTCTAAACAGCCCCTAGGCAAATATATATATATATATATATATATATATATATATATATATATATATAAAATTTTGTTTCTCAGGTGGCATAAAAACATGGATAAAAAAACTGGGGGATGTAGTTTTAATATGTAGGACTTTAAAACATGAAGAGAATTTTCCTTAATTATTTATTATCTTGTAAACATAGGGTACATGAAAAATGGAAAGAAAAAGTCTGAAAGGTGAACAGCTGGTAATACAGATGGTATTGATGAATTGAATTTGGATTTCTGTAGCATGGCTTACATTTCTGGAATGCTAGGCTCTTGGCTCAGAGAAGAATTTTGTCTCATAGGGACATGGAAGATTGTTTTTGCATGCAGGCTAAAAGTGATTTAAATGAAATACAAGATTACAGAAAGTGTTTGAAGATTAAATTTAAAGCCACCATTCACCCAGACTCATTGTCCAAGATTGCATATTCTTCAAGGTTTCTTCCTTTGATCCTTATCAACAGGAAAACAGTATTTATCTCAGACTCACCCACAAACCATTTTCCCCCTTGGGCCTTTTCTTGGTTGTTCCCATGGTTAATTTATTTGTCCCAGGTACACCTCCCACCTTTGCCTCTGTCTCCACTGTTAATGAGAAATGCTGTCCCATATTTGTATGATAGGATAGCCCTTACGAATCTCTGTATACTTGTCTCCCATCCTGAGAATGCAATTGGAAATGTAGATATCTTTATTTCAAAGTCTCATTGAATATCTGGATTATTTCAATTGTTCAGTGAACTATGTCAAATTAAATAAAGAAAGCAGTAACATTTTCAAGTTTCCTTTAAGTAGGGGAAGAGTGGGCATCAATCATTAATATCAGACTGTCTGGAACAAAATGTTACAGGTAGGTCTGCTTGAAGATCAGAGCTTTCTTAGAGATAATTTGATAGTCTCTAGGTTTTAAATCTTTCCAAAACAGGACTTAGGTATGACAAGATTTTGACCAAAGACAGAGTATATAGTAAGTTTAATTAGAAATAAATAACTGCATACTTAAATTGTACTGAGATTGTGTCTTTCCCTAGTCAGAATAACCAAGATTAAAACAAAAACACAACTAATGCTGACATAAATGTGGAGAAAAAGAAGCACTGATTTACTTTTAGTGGGTATGCAAACTGAGCAGCAACTATGGAAATAAGAGTAGAGGTTCTTTTAAAATCTAGACTATAGGTCTACCATATGATCCAATTATATCACTCTCAGTCATTTCACAAAAGACTAAATATACTACTACAGAAATACTTGCTCATTCATGTTCATTGCTGCTTTTCTTAGAATAGCAGAAGATATAAACAACAAGAATGTCAATGAATTGATGAATAGACAATGAAATGTGGTCCATTCCCACAATATAATAATATTCTTCTATAGATAAAAATAAAATTATGAAATTCATATGTAAACATATGGAGCATAAATAATCATCCTAAAAGAGGTATCCCAGACTTAAACAAGGGAGCAAAGACGAATAGCACAGATTATCTGTTATATTTGGGTGCTAGCTTTGCAACGTTGCATACGTGTGTTTAAATTGGAGTGTCCAAAAATGTAAGAAAACTAGTTAATGGCCATAAGGGTAGATTTCAAGGGAATTTGGATATGATATAGTTAGCATGAAGGAGGAACTATGGCATAGTGGGGGTTACATGGAGTAAAGAATGGAAAAGCTGGGGAGAAGAGTGAATGTGTGGAAGGATAATTAGCAATATTGACCTTTGAAACTTCTATTTGAAATTCTACTACTGTAGAAAGTGTCATTCTTTGTTTCTTTGTTTCTTAATTTATTTATTCACTTTACTTCCTGGTCCCAGGACCCCACTCCTCTCTTCCCAGCACCACCCTCACAAATCTTTGCCCCCATTATACCTGCCTCTTCTCCTCAGAGAAGGGAAGCCCCTGTGGATACCAGCCTACCCTGGAACATCAACTTGCAGCAGTACTAAGCACATCCTGCACATCCTCTCCCCCTGAGGCCCAATGGGGCAGTGCAGCCAGGGGAAAAAGATCCAATGTAGGCAACATAGTCAGAAACAGCCTGCATTCCAATTCTTATGGGGACCATATGAAGACCCAGATTTACATGTACACAGATAAAGTGGATTTAAATCGAGTTATTCTATAATAAGGAACAGTGTCTCTCCCAAATACCACAGGAGATTAAATAAAATGCCCAGTGCCAGGTACAGGATTAAAGTTGTTAATCAGTAGGGGCTCATAAACTCTCAAACAATACGAGCTATTGCCATTGACCTTGGTTCCATTTTATATCCTATTGCTGGAGAAGCTAAACGCTTGAGTCATAGGACGTGGAGAGTCAGGATGGCACTGACCTGGAGCTTCTTCCCTGTACTGTAGCTTTATTAGTATTAAAACGTTCTGTTTATGTGACCATGGGAGAAAAGTACTCCGTGATCTTGTCCAGATATGAGCAATGAAGCTGCAGCAATGACTGACTAGGTAAAGTTTGCCCACTGGTACAATAGTGGCATAGATAGTATAGGACCGGCTGTTTTGTTGTTGTTGTTGTTTGTTGCTTTTTGTTTTTGTTTTATTTTATTTTTGATGTTTAAGATCTGTTTCACAAGATGAAAAATCATAGCTAGTATTACTAACTGGGCTCCAAACCCATGACTGCATTTATACAATTAAATAGAAAATGTAATGTTATTATTCTGTTAATATTTAAATAATATTAAGCTGTTCCATATGTTATTTTTAAATGTATATTAGTGCATCTCTCACTTATAACTAGGGAAGGCCTGTACATCTTCTGGACTTCTATTTTAAGCCATCTTCCACTTCCAGCATAAAAGTTTACCTCTATTTGTCTTCCATTGCCCATTTCTGGATTGTGTCATAGGTACAGACTTGTTACCACCAGATTGCCCAGAATCAGGCTCTAAGGATACATAATTACCAACACTTGTATAGGAGTAAATGCTCTAGGACCACACAGAGCAATATGTTGCCTGAAATCACCAGAATGACATCATTCCACCCAATGGAGAGTTCTCATTCATCCATTTACTCATTCACTTATATACTTATTATTTTTGGTTTTGGTGTAGGATCTCATTTTGTAGTCTAGCATTTTCATATTTTTTCACTTTTGTATTTAAACTTGCATGCCTCCTCCACAGTCTTAGCATATTAATGACTAGTATCTGAAGGTTTTACTTACTATGTCTAGCTTCCCCATGGGAATTTCAATGAGTACACTAAAAGCATCTCAAGTTGAGGCAAGGATACTATGTCTTTTTTCTCCATATTGACTATGTGATGTCCCTATATATAGGCTGTTGATTTATATGAGGGGACATCACTTGGGTGGGAAATTCATTGCCTGAGTCAGCAGCCTACATTTTTAGGAACTGGTATGGATATTTCAGTCACTAAGGACACATCTAATGGAAACCATAGTACCCCTGAACAGAGCCTGAGTGCAGATAGTACTTTGAGAGCTTGACCACCTGGCTACCTGCCACTGGCTTCTCCTTTGTCATTTTCTGCTTCACCTATTTTAATAGAGTCTCCAGCATGACCTTCTGGTCACTTCTCTTGGTTCTCATTCATGCCTTTAGGTGTGATACATATGCCTGTGTCATAACACATGCATGGTGGTGCTTTGTTTCCATGTATCAAGCCTTAGACCAAAAGCTGTTTAAAGCCAGCTGTGTTCTGTCTGCCATTCGAGGAGAGAGACTGGCTGATATACACAAGCTTCTGTCCTGCAGTGACATTTCCATCTACAGTAATGTAAGCTATGACCTTCTGTGACGTGACACTTGAATATGAAGTTATCTTTAATTTCTCTAAAGAAGGAGATGAATTGTGTCTTGGGGTTTCTATTCCTTCATAAACATCATGACCAAGAAGCAAGCTGGGGAGGAAAGAATTTATTCAGCTTATACTTCCTTATTGATATTCGTCACCAAAGGAATTCAGAGCAGGAACTTGATCAGGCCAGGAGGCAGGAGCTGATGCAGAGCCCATGCTACTTACTGGCTTGCTTCCTCTGGCTTGCTCAACTTGCTTTTTGGTGGAACCCAGGACTACCAGCCCAGGGATGGCACCACCCACATTGCCCCCACCCCCTTGATCACTAATTGAGAAAATGCCTTACAGCTGGATCTCATGGAGGCATTTCCTCAAGGGAGGCTTCTTTCTCTGTGATATCTCCAGCTTTTGTCAAGTTGATATACACATCCAGCCAGTACTAGTTGTATATATTCTACCAATTCTAAACATCAAACTACCTAAATAATGAGATTTAAACATTGTTTCCCAAACTATCTACTGAAAATGAACTGCTGACCAAAAATATATCACAAAAAAAAAAACCCCAGGTATTTTCTTCTTTAACTCTAAAGTATGCTATGGTTTTACTTGTTAAGGTATTGTGAGTTGGATTGCGAATGGAATCACAGATCTTTACTAGTAAAATGTAATGCATTGTCACAAGAGGGCAGCCTTTTAACAGAAATTTCTTTACAACCACAGGGCTTGAACAGGTTTCGGTTGCTCCGGCTTTGTGTGGTGTTTAAAATTTCCAGGTAGTTTATCTAAAACTAAATGCTGACATGACAATCCACAGTTGTTGAGCAAGTACTTTGCTCTCTGCAAGTTTTATCTTTATATCACCGCTAATCTAAATGATTGATACATAGGCTAAACCAGGGATGGAAGGTCTCAATCCTCCATCCCTTTGGTGACTTTGAAATGTCTTGGGAGAAAGTCATGCTCAGTACACTGAGCATATCAGGGTACCCAGGCAAATGCATCTCTGACCTACCTCTGATTCAAATCTAGCAGACACTACAGGGCAACCTAAGAATTGCTGTTCTGGTTTTCAGCCTTTCAAGCATCACAGACTATGGCGCTTCCGAGACATGGTTTTAGAGTGTGAATAGCAACTTGTCCTGGTCTTGATCTCTGAGACTTGCCGGGAACTCTCCTAAGTTTCTGATCACTTCCTCACCAATGATTGTCCCTAGCCCGCAGAGGCAGGACTGGAGAGGCCAGCCTCAGACCCAGAAGCAGCTTGAATTGGCACTTCGTGAATTTGGAAATTACAAGGCTACTACCCAGCATTCTGCGGCATCAGGGGCCTCCAGTTGTTTCTGTAGCAAGGTAGTAGCTGCTGGCAGAGCTCAGGAAAGGCCTAGAGCCTTCTCACCATATACATGTTTATTGCATTGTCTAATCTGCAGTTGGATTCACCAGGAAGCTGATATGGCTCGGGTTGTTTTTAACCCGAGGCAGACAAATCATCAGTGTTTTTGTTTTATTTTCTTTTCCAACAGGATCTCACATTGTAGTACAGGTTAGTTTCATAGCAGCCATCTTGTCTTTCTGCCTTTCACTGTTCGTGCTTAGAGTTATGAGCTGCCACAGACAGCCAGGCAGTAGGCAGGTAAAAGGGACTCCTCTCTGTCATCGCTGACAGATTTATCCTAGGTGTAATCCTGGGGCTAGCCTCTTTGCTTCCAGCTCTGTGATCTATCTCCTTACAACTTTCTATATTGAAATGACTTCAATCTTCCGATAGGCAAGCACCTTCTTCCAGTTATTTTTGTTTTTCTGACTCAGTGTTCTGGTAAGCAGTTTAATATTTCAGTTCTACTCTCTGCAGGATTGTCTGCATCCTTTTGGTTTCTTCTGAGTTTCAAATCATAAACCCAGTATTTCTCCAGATATTGGAGATGTAAGGCCTACATCAAAATTAAGATATTTTTCAGTATGAAGTTGCACTTTTCTTTGATTTTCTCAGATAGATGAGGAAGTAAAGAAACCAAGATAACATAGAAACTGATGGTTGACGCCTGTGTTTATTTCTCAGTGAGCCTAAGGGGGATGGAGGGATGGTGAGAACAGCAGTTATCTTTCAGCTAGGCATTTGAAAAAGTAAGCAGTTATGAAAATCAAGATCCCGGGATAAAAGTGTTTTCCATAACAGGGTTGTGAAGAAGAAATGATTGACCAGATGTAAGTACTCTGGCCAAAGGTAAAGACTTTGTGGTCCCAGACTAAGACATGGCAACATCATCATCCTGTGGATCTGTAACTAGCAAGATGGCACTGTAAACTTGGCAGAACTGAAGAAGCCTGGTAATTGTGGGTCTGGAACAGAACTTTGTATAAACTAATAATCAAAGACAATAATGCTACCTTTGTCTGTCTTGTTTGTTAATACACATTGCTACATTCCACCTGTTACAAATGTCTTGCTCAATAATTTGTCTTTAGCTCCTAGAATTTGGGTTGATTCTGGAAAAAAAAGGATGAAAGAAATTGAATTAGTAATTTCATTTGGCTACCCAATGGCTATTGCACATGCCTCACAAATGTACTGGCCATGTGCATTTTATATTATCATTTTTTTCAACTTGACACAAACTTGGGTCATCTGGGAAGAAGGCATCTCAACTGAAAAAAAAAATGCCAGCATCAGATTGGCTTGTGGGCTGTGGGGTACTTTCATAATTGATGATTGATTGTGAGGGAGTAGCCTACTGGGGGTGGTTTTCTCTCTGTGCAGGTGATCTTGGGAGATATAAGAGAGGTGGCTCAATGTAAGCCTGAAGAACAAGCCAGGAAGGCAGGAAGCTGCATTCCTCGGTGGCCTGTTTCAGTTCTTGTTCTCATTTCCCTTCAAGGATGGCCATGAGTTGAATGCTGTCATTAAACCCTTTCCTCTGGAAGTTGCTTTTGATCATGGTCTTTGTTGGACATCAGTTGGTATCTAATTACCAGCCACTCTTGACAGTTCTCAGTCTTTAAACTAGAAGAGAAAAGTAAGCTTTGCCTTATCGACTATCTACTGATGGGAAGCACCAGAGCCATTGAACAAAAAGAAAGCATTGACCATATTATGCTCTTTGCTGCTAAGAGTGTTGTCACAAAGATATCTAATCTCCATGTAAGAAAGATTTGAATTTATTAAACTCTTAAAGATTGAAAACCACATTTTACATCCTGATGATAAAAATCATATCACTGATCATTTTTCTTCTAAAATATAAACACTTGCATGTATTCTTTGAGCTTCGTTAAATTTACTTTGTGCCTGGGGGAAGATCCTTTAAATTCCTTGTCACTGTAAGATCTGAAAGCAGGAGGTTAAAACATAAATTAACAGTAGACTCTGGAAAGGATTTCAGCATGATAGCATAAATTGGTACTAAAAGAAATAATTTAAAACTGGTCACTGTGGGAAATTCTGAATTTAAACTAGAAAAATGAATTGATTAAAACTCTAAGGGATAATTATAGCTGTTCATATTATATCTACAACTCTATATTTCTCTATATATAGAATAATATTGTATTCTGTACAATAATAGAAAGCATGTATCACTAGCTACCATTTCAGGAACTGAAATTAATTTGAAAGTAATTATATAAAATTTTCAGTTTATGGCTGAAGAATTTTAAATAAATAAACTCAAAAAGAAATATTTTTGAACTAAAATTGAAAAACATTCATAGTTTCTAATAGTTAAGCAGTGCACACCTAAAAATTGATTTGAGTAGGTATTCTTATCTCTGTGTTGTAGTCACAGGAGTTGGTTTTAAGTGGAGGAAGGAGTTGGGAGTTTGTGAATTCGTACAAACAGTGTTGGGGCTGCATTTCCTTTTAGACCTGCATGAGTGAGCCTCACACTTTTCAATAAGGGGAAAGTAGCCATTATTCAGTGGGTACAGTGCAGGTCATTGTTCCTGGACCTCCAAGCCCATTACAGAAAAGCATAGTCATTGTTGGCTAATCAAATGGTCAGCTTGCATATACATAGCAATTAGAGGTTAACTCTGTAGTCAAGATTGGTTCTCACATAGAAAAAAAAAATTAAAATGTCAAGAAACTGAATATGGGCCAAAATACTGAGAAAAGTTCAAATTTAAATCTCTGACTCAACTTGTTGTGAATGCACAATAAAATGTCAGGGTTTGAGTGTGGCCATTCATGTGAGTGACGTGTAAGTGTGTATTTTGATTAGAAAGAAATCCGTGGTTTAGAAATCACTAGATTGAGTAATGAAAGGGGTAAATGATGTGGTAATAAGCATTTCAGCTGCCTTAGACCTTCCAGCTCCCAGTTCCCATTATACATGTTAGAGTGGAGAAGAGGAAAGGCAGGAGCTCTTAAAGGTGCTATCCACATTACCTCCACAGTTAGACAAAGAGCATAAATGCATTCATTCTTGTGCTTACCTTGTGTTCTCTAATTCTGTAAGGTCCCAGCTCTGAACCCAAGGAAATGGTGCTCCCCATGGCATGTAAGGCTTCCCACATCAATTAACTTAAGACAATGTCTGCATTAATTAGCCTTTTGTAGACTTGACACAAGCTAGGGTCACCTGGGAAGAGGGAAACTTGGCTGAGAAAATGACTGTGGAAGCAAGCTGTAGAAAAATTCCTTTCTGGAAATGTTTTACTAGGTTATAGAAGAAAGCAAGCTGAATCATTCTTCCAAGGCCTTTACTTCAATTCCTTGCCCCAGCTTCTTGTCTTGAGTTCCTGCTTGGATGTCCCCTCCTGGTGGCCTGCAACTGGGCAAATTAACCATTTCATCTCCATGAAACCAAACATCTTCATGGTGTTTTAGGGCAGAATGTTTCATCTCAGTATTGGAAAGTAAACCAAGACAGTCCTACAGGGGAACTCTCAGAGATCGTTTCTAGTTCATTTTACATGGCATCTTCAACAAATGATGCTGTGCAAACTAAATAGGTACATGAAGAGGAATGAAACTCAAGACTTCTCTCTTACCTGGCACAAAATTTTATCCAGATTGGGTCAAGGTCCTAACATAAGACTTGACCCTGTAAATCTGCTGTAAGAGAAAGTAGGGAATATGTTTGAACTTATTGGCACAGGAAAGGACTTTGTAAGAAGGGCACAGGCTTTAAGTCCAAGAATTAGGGGCTGGGGAGTGGGCTCAGCAGTTAACAGCACATGTTACTCTTGAAGAGGACCCGTGTCTGATTCCTAGTAGCAGCATGGTGACTCTAAACTGTTTGCTGCTCCAGTCTCAGGGGATCTGATGCTCACCCTCGTGGGCATTGGGCATGCATGCGGTATACATATATGCATGCAACTAAACCCCAATTAACATAAAATAGCAAAATAAATATGAAAATAAACAAAAAATTAACATTAATATATAGGAACTCATGAAACTATAGGTTTCTGTAAAGTAACAGACACCAACACTTGAGTGAAGAAGCAGGTGACACAAAGATAAAAAATTTGCTAGCTACATACTTGTTTTTCAAAAATTTAATTTTGTATACTGTATTTTTCAACTCACTCTTTTTCCTCTTATTCCTACTGTGCCTCTCTCTTACTCTCAAATCCATGACTTCTTTTTCCTCAATTGTTATTACACACACACACACACACACACACACACACACACACACACACGCTTTTGAATACAAATGCCTTACTCCATTCCATATTGCTTGGTGACTTTTTGGCTGACCCTTGACATTCAATGATCAACCAAGACTGGTGTTCCCTTCCTTGGGAGTCATTGATTGATGGTAACTTCATATAGATATAGATTTTTGTTATATTTTCCCCATTTACATTAGCATATCCACTAGGGTTGGCATTATTCATGTCATGTTTAGGCAACAATTGTTGAGATTTCATAGTTAAAGCTTCCCTGTTGAAATATGAAAGAGACTATCTTACAGCAGACATCCTGGTGATATAGCTGTTACAGTCTTCTGCCCGCTCATTTGTTCTGTACCTTAAGGCTTAGGTATAGAAGTTACGTAATGAATCTATCAGTTGGGGCTGGGTACCCAACATTCTGTTGGTCTCTGCATTTTGACCAGCTATGGCTCTCTGTAATCTCTATTTGTTGCAAAATAAAGTTTGTTTGATAAGGAATGTAGGCTATACTTATCTGTGGGTCTAAGGAAAAGTCTTAATAATGCAGTTAAAGATTACACTGGTTTGGAAAAGTGACAGTAGTAGGTTCTCCTCCAGGCTTTATGGTCTCATCTGTTAGGTGTAGAGTATCAGACATGAATTAACTAACTCATTTTGAGTGGGCCTTAAGTTCTGTTAGACAGTTATTGGCTACTGCCAAGGTGTAATGACCGCTGTTGCACCTTTGAGGATCTCTTGCTACACTGGTCATTGCTGTGCTTTGTAGACATAACAGCTGTATAGGACTATTGATTGATTTTCTCCATTGGCAACTTGCATAGCAACTTCCAATACTATGAAAGCTGGTTCTTGGGGCAGGGAGTGGCTTTAAGGTCATGTTCAACAGGAATCATTAAAGTTCAACATCTGAGTATATGGTGTTTCTGAGATAGGCACTTACCTTAAAATTCTGCAAGGTAATCTTTGACTAAAGGCAACATCAATAGCCTATTGTTTTTGGAGTTGCTTAGACTTCCCAGACCATGTTTCCTTTTAAATCAACCTAAGCACAACAGATTCATAACACTTCTTCTATGGAAGAATGTTCTGTGTTCTGTAGACTTCTATATCCATATGTGGGATGCTTTTATCTTCCTTTGTATTTAACAAACATTGTCACAGAAGTTATTTTTTATTCACAACAAATACAGGAATATTTCTACTAAGACTTCTTAACTCATTGTATCTTTAGAAGTCTGTGATATTTACTTTAAAACACTAATATAGACATATTGTCATTAGTCTTTAGATAGTCCATTCCTCTTTTGCTGAAACTTGACTCTGAGATTTTAGCTGATACAATATAAGCTACAAAACTAAAAGCACTTCCAAAAACATTGGCTCATATTGGTCTGTAATAGTGTGCTCCTTCTTGCCATTAACCTAATTCAGCTGACAGTAATACATCTTCAGCAGTAGAGGAAGAGGAGTGATTTAGGGGAATGCCAAACAAGAAGGAAATTCCCCTACTTAAAACTCCTCCCTGAGAGAGACTTATTCCAAATTATTTTAAATGTAAACATGACAGTTTCTTTTTTAAAGCTTTTAGTCTTTTATTTGTGTTTTACTCCTCCTCCTCCTCCTCCT
>NW_022196894.1:72727556-72741200 GCF_008632895.1 Mastomys coucha | reverse complement strand
CTTCTTCTTCTTCTTCTTCTTCTTCTTCTTCTTCTCCTTCTCCTTCTTCTTCTTCTTCTTCATTATTATCTTTAATATTTTTTATAGTCCAGTTCTTATCTTCCTATTGGTTCATTCTCCCACAGTTCCTTATCTCATTTCTCCTCCACTTGACTCCAAGAGGGTGTCCCCACCCCATCCCCACTACCACCAACCAGACCTCCCCACTCCCTGGGGCCTCAAGTCTCTCTAAGTTTAGATGCATCTTCTCTCACTGAGGACAGACTAGGCAGTGCTTTGGTATGTATGTATTGGAGGCCTCAGACCAGCTTGTGAGAACTCCTAGTTGGTGGTTCAGAGGGGTATGGGTTAGTTGAGATTATTGAGTTCCTATGCGTTCTGCCTCCTCCTCAGCTTCTTCCAGCTGTTCTCTAATTCAACGGCAGGGGTCCCAGGCTTCTGTCTATTGGTTGGGAATATCTATTAAGGCTGTCTCAGTCAGCAGCGGCTTGTTGGGCCTCTCAGAGGGCAGCCATGCTAGGCTCCTGTCTGTATCCACACCAGAGCATCAGTAATGGCGTCAGGCCTTGGAGCCTCCCCTTGAGATGGATCCTAGGTCAAACCAGTCACTGTACCTCTGTCCCCTTAGTCTCTTCTCCATTTTTGTCCCTGCAGTTCTTTTAGACAGGAACAATTCACATACCAGTTTCTTAAATTAGCAAGTTTAAGTAATGGAAATGAAGTGTGCATACTGCAAGATGGAGGAGTTCTGAAGATAGTTCTATAGTTACATATTAAACCCAGTGTCAATCTATATCATAGATGAGAGTATTTCAAAGCATTTATTTGTGTACTTGTGACTGTGTGCCACAGTAAGGGTCAGAGGATGACTTATGGGAGTTAGTCCTCTCTTCATGTGGTTCTTGTGGATTAAACTCAGGTCACTGTATTTAGCAGTAAGCATCTTTCCTCACTGTGTCATGTTGCTTGCCCTAAAGTAGGATTATTAAATATTCAGTGTGTTAATATTCCATGAAAATTTTCTAGATATTTTTAGCAGCTCAACAGTGGCTTAAAAAAAAAAAAAGGAGTATACCTTTACTGTTATCAAGTCTATGTGAAATAAAAAGGCATTTCAAATGGTGGCAATGCTCTCCCAGAAGCAAATGGTCTGATATCTACATGGATGTGTGGAAGCTCGTCTGCAGATGCAGTTTAGAGAGTTCAGGTATTTCCAGATGGAGTTCCCTTCAGTTCTTGGCTCTACTCTGAGTCACTCCCTGTGTGATATGTGCTCCCATTGGATTCCACCCCAATTTGCTCCATTCCTCAGATGGCTCATTCCATCTCCTCAATCTCTGTTCTAATCCCTTGAGCTTGTCCAATGTCCTGTCTCATCTGAAGACTTCTCATGTCTCCCAGAATGGATGTCACTATGTACAAAGCTGCATCCAGACAAACTGAAACCAGTTCCAGAAGTTTCCTTCAAAGACCTGTCTGTCATGCCTCAGACAATCTGACCTACTTTCTGCCTTCTAACTGTTGCTGGTATTATTAAATGTGGTTTCTACTTTTTATGAGCTTATTTGGTTTTGCTTTTGAAATAAAAAGTATGGACTACTCTTTCAATTAATGATTGGAACTCTGTTTATAAAATTTAGAAAAAAAAACCCTCTACATTTAGAGACTTTCCCAAATTCTGAACCTATCTGAAATATCTAGGTTAAAGGAATGCATTCTTAATTTTCCTCATGGCCAAGTATGCATGTGCAACATCAGCTGAGCTACTCAGATGCACCTACACTTTTGGAAGAATGAAGGTTATCATAGCATTGTAGGCAGAAACTGTATTAGCTGATGAAAGTGGGAGAGATTAACCAAGTTTTGCTGTTAATTTCTGTTCCTTATACTGAATAGGCAGTTAAATTTATAGTAGAAAAGATTGCTATTCTAATTTTATCTTTTCTAGAAAACTGTAAACTACATTCATTTCTTTACTGGTCTTCCTACCTATACAATGTGTACGCTGTCATGCATGATTTTGTTCCTCCTTTTAAAAAAAATCCACCTTCAGTTGGATTTTAGTCATCAGAATTCTCACTTTTTTATGAAAAAATGCTTGGACAAAAAAAGGCTGGCAAAGAGAAAGGCAAGGCAATATATCTGTTATCTTGTAGCAAACTGTATACTCATGTTTTGAACACTTAAAATTATCTTTTCCATAACCTAGACAATTCTATTTCTCCATAATCATAAGGCCACAGGACTAGATGGTACTTCTGCCTGTTGAAGAATTTCCAGAATCTACAACTTATAACATAGAGGTCAGACAATAGACAGTAGGCTGAATGAGTTCTGTGCTGTAAACTGTGGCACTTATAAAGTAAATGCTGGAGTCCTGGGAACTTGCTAATTAATAGGGCTTTCATAGACATTTCATTAACCTAAATGGCTTATGTGTCCTGTAGATAGACTGCATGTGTTCTCATCTTTAACCTTTCTGTAATGTTCCATAATTGCAGATTCTGTTGATTTTTAATAGCAAAACAAGAGCAATAGTTTATAAAGTTATCATTTGTTTTTCACTAAGAGCTAAAGTGATTTTGCTTTTTTTATTTCACCTCTTGAGCTAACTATGTATTCCAGGTTAACAAAAATCCCAAATCACATTGCCATTGGCTTAAACTTTGGAATGACCTCTTTCTTGTCATCTGTGATTAGTTATAGTGTTCTACCATGTAGCTAATAGAATCTCCAAATACTCCATGGGAGGTCACAGAATACCTCCAGTAAATGCTAAGACTAATTTGTTTATCTGTAGTTTCAATCAAATGTTTTATTTTAACCCCAGAGAAGGATTAATGAAGCCTGGGAGTAAGGATGACCTGGTTAATGAAATTGCAAAGGTTCAAGGATACTGTTAAGGTTTTCTAATTATATGTTACCTTCTGGTACTATCATCTGACAATGACTGAGAGGAATGCAAGCCTCAGTTTATCTGTAGGTTGATTTTTGAATAGCCTTATTTTTAGCATAGGTAACAGTCTAGATGAAATTGTCTTTAAAACAGTAAGTAAGATGTGAATCAGGAGAGGCCCTTGGCCCTGTGAGGATTCTGTGCCCCAATGTAGGGGAATGCCAGGGGCAGTAAGTGGGAGAGGGTAGGGTGGCAAGCATGGGAAGGAGGGAGGCAACAGGGGTTTGTTCTTGTTGTTTGTGTTTGTTTGTTTGTTTTTTGGGAGGGGAAACTGGGAAAGGAGAAACCATATGACATGTAAATAAAGAAAGTATCTAATAAAAATGACATTTATATAAAAGCAAAAAAGGAATATGCTTTATAATAAGATTTTTAAGAATTTTAATCTGTTTTTCTTATTAACAGGTCATGTTCTCAGAAACTGCTTTTTGCCTATTTGGACATTATAGAAGCATTAGAGTGTGCATCCTAAACTCCCCCAGCCTAGGTTGCTACACACCCCAGCCTAACATTGCCCATTTCTCATACATTAGAAATCCCATTTAGTATTGCGTCTGAAAACAATAGCTAACTACTTAAAAAATGTAAGCATTTATCTACCCAATCATATACCAGTATAGAAATGCTGCAGAAAAGTATGTTTAAAGTGAAAATGGCATGTGTTTGTAGAGTTTGTATCTAGAACAGAGCTTGTAAGATGAAAGATTGCCTTAGGGGAGTCAGAGACGAGTGCAGAGTGAACGTAAGGACTGGGGACATTACTGTCCCTGAGTATACTTTATCGATACCATGTGCACATGCTACTGCTAATCCTGACTATACACTTCATAAATATTCTTTTATTAGATTGCTTTACATTTATAACCAATATTTTACTCTCAATATATTGAGCTTAGATTATTCTGATGGCTTTATGTAAAACACTTTTTAAAAAATGTGAGTTTTTTTTTTGTTATTTTAAAATGTGTGAACTATAATACCTAAAAATAGAAAACAAACAACTAACAAAAATCAGTATAGACTTTAAACCTAACTTGGGTTTAGAACGTTAGCCAGTTCAAATTTTTTTTTCTGAAAGGACTTAACATTTTGACTATTATGACAACATGGGCATATAGCTTCCTGCATTTTAGTTACTAAAATTTATCCATGCCACTTAACATTGATAATTAATCATTTTTCTCATTGCTGTTACAAATACTTTTCTCCAGTTCAGTTAATAGAAGAGTGTCAGGATGTCACATGGACAGCTTGCTGAAGCACATGAAACACAACACAGTATGCCCTCAATACTTACTGTGACTTTTAATTATGAAAACTTTGTTTTTTTCCACATCCAAGTTCCACAAACCAGAATAACATTTTTATGTAAAGTATATTTTTGAAACCATTTATTCTAAGAACGCAACTATAGCATATGATAATAGAACATTGTATAACTTTTGACTCCAGTAATAACATTTAACCTAAGATACAAATGCTTTGTAGAATAGTAGAAAATGTTTTCTTTATATATTATTCTATTAGATTTTTATTGCATGTTTTGAATAATGAAGCTATTGTGGAAAAGACTTCCTTTGTATTTAATTCTATTAGCTTTGTATTACATGCTTGAAAAGCTGAAGCCATAGCAGATGTCAGCTAGCCCCCCACCACACACACACAGAGTTACAGTCAAACACCATAAGAGATTTCACTTTGTGTCTCCACTTTGTCCCAAGGAAAAAGTCTGTATACAAAAGGAACGAAACATCACCTCTAACAGCAGCAACACTTCTGCCGGATTTGCTCAGAATGGCCTGAGGCTGCTTTCTGGTAGCTTTTAGAAAATTCGTGTAAGTGGGATTAGCACATGAACAAAGAGTGAAATTGGCTATTGTAAGCATAAACTAGGATGTATAGTCATTCGTTCTGGTTATCAAGAAGTAGACTATTCATAGTTGCATCAACTGCATTGATACACTTATTTATACAAAAGCCACAGCCATGTAACAATTTAACTAGATATTATGAGTACTGTGATGTCATTAGGTAAAAGAAAAATTTTAGCTCTTTTCTATTCTCACAGCCTATTGTCCTACAGGGAGTCCATTACTGACTGAAGCAGAGCTGTAGGGTGCATGGTGTCTAATTAGTCCTGTGCAACTGGATTATATACTATACAATGTGGAAAGTATTCATGGAAATGTGACCTGGTCTCAGGAGCATAATTAAGTTTAAAGCACTTTTAAAGAAGATGATTTTAAATTAATTACATATAGGACTTATAAGTCTTGTCTAGTAGATGGGTTGATAGAAATACCTGAAGGGAGGAATCTGGCAGATACATTTTTTCCTACATGGGATATTCTCATAGTGATGGATTTCCAGGAATATGTAATGCTACAGGACATGATATATGACATCAATGCAGAATGAGATGAGCACAGAAGAAGATGAAAATCACAAACAGAACGAAGACCGTACACAGAAATGCTGTTATAACAAAATTCTCCAATGGTAATATAAAACAACTTTGCAAGGCAGCATTTTCTACAGAATTACAGCTGTACATATATTATAACAATGAAAGAAGCAATTTTAAAATATGTTTAGAACTCATTAGTTGAGAGTTGATAAATTATTTGTAATTGTGGCAAAACAATAACCTAGAAGTTCGCAGACTTCCTAAGATAAATATGAATATTTTTAGGATGTGAAATTGTTCATAACGTAGCTTCTAACTAGTATTTCCAGTTATTGGTGTCTATATGTTTTTATTTTCAGCATGTTTTACATGACATTGTTCTTGAAAAATTGTAAAATGAGTGTGTACCATGCCAAAATATCAAGGAAAAGAAATGAATTGGATTGCAAGAGTCAATATGTAGGCCACAACTCAGCTTTTTTTGATGAATGATTTTTTTTTTAATTTTCTCCTTCATGTCTTTATTCATAGAACAGTAAGTGGTCTGGGAACCTTTTTTGGAGACTCCCACCTATCAATGTAGCTGTAACACAAAATTAATTAGCCCACTCTTAAAGTAGATGGTGAAATTAGATGGAGATATCCAAGTTGTATACCCTAAGATAAAACTAACCTCTTAATTAAGGCTTTTTTTAAAAAAGTATATTTAAAATAAAATAGATTTTAAATTTTACAAAATATAAACAATTGACCTCATAATAACCTGAAGCTCCTGATTATGAAATGTGATATTGTATATATTCTAGAGCAAATGTGCTAAAAAATTGCAGTTTAAAATATCTTTTCTTAAATTTTCTTTAAATGCAACATTGCAAATTATTCTCTTAACACTCTTAGCCTGGAAATTTGTGTTTTCTTCTTGATAATATGAAGATCAATTTTCTTTATGTATTGATGCTAACATGCTCACTTTGCTCTCAAAAATCTAAGTGATTAACACTTTCAGCTTTACACTAACACTGTATAATTCCACTGTATGAGATGCTTAGTCATGGGGACAAGAAGTATGGAAGATACTAGCAGAGGAAAACTGAAATTCATTGAGATACAGTTCAGTTTATTAAGATAATGATTTTGGAAATGAATGGCAGAGATGGTTGTGCAATATTATGGATATTTAATAATATTGAACAGTATACATAAGTGATTAAGATGGGATATTTCTTGTTTGTGTAATTAGCTGTTAAAATTAAACAATTGTACCAAAATAGATAGGTAACATCATTAAAGAATGGTCCACACATTCTCAGCTATGGACACACACTTCTGATACCACTGATGGAGTTTAATAGTATTCCCTGGCTGGGAAAATTGATCTCATGACCAGTTCCTATGGATGTATATCAGTCAGGCAATAATGATGCTATAGTTATCAGGGTGATTTACTTTTTACACACCTTGTGTTATAAGCCCCATGGACCCACATAAAAACATTATTACTTAATACCATATTCCCTTATCACATTTGTCTCTTGTGTCTCTGCTGACTACAGAAAATGTCTCTCCCACAACACTCTTCAATCATCTTCACTCCGCTGTCCAAACTTTTCTTAAGTCTCAGAGTCTCTGAGATAATATTCCAGACAAGCCTCATCATCTTCCAGTTACTGATTCACCATGCCCTTAGAGACCTTCTTCCCCCTTCTCAATTTAACATAGCTTTCAAATACCTTTCCAGTAAAATGAAGCTGTTTATATGGTTTTATATTTCCTCCTGTAGCCTTGTGAGCATTTATCCATTTTGACATTGATTTCCTTCTGGCCGTAAACTCATCAAGATGAAGAAAACGATACATGATTGGTACTTTTGAGCAAGAGTCAGGTATTTGTTTCCTACATGTAGAAGCTCGTGGGATTGTCCCTAGTCCATGAGAGGCAAAACTAGGTCAAACTAAGACTTAGAGATGCAAGTGAATTTTCCCAAGATCACAAAGCTTCTAGATTTAAGTACATAAATTTATCTCTTCTGTTTTCATCTCTGTTGCTATAAAAAAAATCATTCTGGCAAAAAGGAAATAGAAGAGGAAAGGGTTTATTTCAATGTACGGGTTATAGTTCATCACTGAAAGGAGTCAGCCCAGCCAGCATGTTAGGTCAGGCTTCCGCACATCATTACCTCCAACAAAGCAACTGATTTTACAGCTAAGAAGTGTAAGAGAACAATAGAAGATGCTGATTCATAATAGCAACTCAGAGACCCATGCTTAACTACCTTTCTTATACAATGAAAGTCGCCCTCCTAATGGAATGTCAATTCTCACAGTAGGCAGGGTTCACCTATTAACAATCAAGACAGTCCCACACAGACATGCCCATAGGGCAATAGGATCTGAAAAATTCATGTGGATACCACTCCAAGGTGGTGATTCTAGGCTGTGTTAACTTGACACGTAAAGGGAACTAGGACATTATGCAAGAGCCAATCCTTTCAAAAAATATGTTAGTGCTTCCTTAGATATATAGATCATGATGACGTTGATAGTGGTGATTTATAAGATGGAGAAATCAAATGTCAAATTGAATCTTATTTTGGTAATAGTGTCCTCTACTACTGTCTATATAAATCAGTTTCTTTTCCTGTAATGCTATGAATTTTTTATATTTTATACATTTTTTTGTGTGTACAGTAAAATAATGTTGTGAAAGAGTAACACACAAATCCTAAATGTATTATCCCATGATTTATGAAGTTTTTTTTTTCGTTGTTGGATTGTGAAAAGCAGTCTGTGTTCTTGGTCGAGTGAGGCTTATTTCCAAAGACCCAGTACAAGTTTCTACAAGGGACAGAACAGTAAAGCCATGCCCCCAGACATAGACGCTGAAACCAAGAGCCCTCACTTCAGTATCCTGTGGCTAGACAATGCCACAAGCTCCCAGGTATGCCCCACTCCTGGTCACAGAAAGGTAGCCCAGCCCATCTTATAAGGTGTTGTTTGTCCCTTCCTCTTTCTCTCTCAACCTCTTATTCATGTCTTTACTATCACCTCTTATTCCCTCTCTCCGCTTCTCCCTCTCTCCATGCTGGCCTCGACTTTTCTATCTTTTCTCTCTCTCTTCTTTCTAAAATAAAATACCTTAAGACCATGGATTGCCTCCTTTCATCTAGACTCACCTTGCCAGGGAAACGGATTAGGCCTTCCTCTACAGGAAAGTCTCCCAGCTCCAGCCGCAAGACTGGACCAAGGACTCTCGCCCAACTTTGCTTGCGCCCGAACCACTGGGTGGCTGCTTCCACTCCCCACCCCTTTTCTCCTTTCTGCCCAGGGCTACTGCTACCCCAGAGCCCCCACCTTGTTCTCAGCTCTTCCACGATGTCCAGTGGTGTCTGCGATGCCCAGGAGCTAGACCCTGTCGTTCTTGGCCACTGTGAGGCCCAGGGACCCCTGGGGTTGTTCCCTTTCCACTCCCGTGGACCGGGATATGGCTCATAACAGCCAGATGCCCACCCAGGCAGTATGGAGAGCACAGCCAGCCTCCCAGGTCCGCTTGGCCAGAGTACTGGAGCTCTGGCATGACTCAGGTTACCCATCCCTTTATTTTCCCGCCACCTAGTGGAGGCGACTGACAGTTTTTATTAATAGATTATCTATGTTGTACATGATTGATGTTAAAAAATTTGATTCAAAATGTAATAGAATACTTGATACATTATTAATGCAGTGTTAATAAGTGCAGCCATTTATTTGTTATCTAATTTTCAGCTTTCTTTCATTTTCTTTTTCTTTATTTACCAGAGATAGTAAAGCCTCTTCAATTACATATACATACAGCACTTTATTAAGTATATATAGCTTTGTAGGATGGTTCTTACAGACATCTATACATACATACATACATACATAGGTAGGTAGACAGGCAGACACACAGATAGATAAAATGAAGAAAAAGAGCATATGCATTTGAGAGAGCAAAGGGTGCATGGGATGATTAGGAAAAGGAAAGTCAAAGAAGTGGTGTAATTGTATTATGATTACACAAATAAAAATCATCATCAATGGCATTAAACCATGGCATTTTCACAGCAAGTGAGATTAATAATCTGAATTCAAAATATTGTTGTTTGACATCTTTAGAATGTGCTATGGTTTTTCCAACGTCATGCAAAGAAGCCTGTTGGGAAATGACTGGGTAGCTAAGTTGGAAGGATATTTATAGCATATGTTTTGAAAAGGAGGTTGCCAAGGATATGCTAAACTTAAGTCAGAGAAATACCAAATCAAAGGCTACTGCATTCAGTAAGGTGTGATAACAGATGCCTAATATCCCATAATAGAAGGCTGAGGCAGGAGTGTGAAACTGAAGACAGCAAGGCTGTGATTCCTTATTTCAATCAATAGTACAGGGCCAGCATGATAGCTTAGTGGGCAAAGGCACTTGCTGCCAAGCTAATGTTTTGGGTTTGATTCAAAGCACATAGTTGGTAGAAGTTGAGAACCAACTTCCACACAATAAATGAACTTTTCCATGTCTCAATATTTCAGACAGATTATGTGTATAGGATGTGAATTTTGATATTGACTGTCAAATTGGTAAGAACTGCCAAGCAAATAAGATATGCTATGGTTATGAGAAATTATCTTGGTATGGTTAACTGAGATGGACTGATTCACCTTAATTATTGACAATACCATTCTGTGGGCCAGGTTCCTGGACTGAATAGAAACATAAAAGTGAGCTCAGCATGGAGTGTCTCTGCATTGTGCTTCTTGACTGGGATTACAATGGAACCAGACACCTCAAGCCCCTGGTACTACCATAATGTCCTGGCTAAGAAGGACTGTAACCTTGAACTGCGAGCCCGAACAAGACATTCTTCTCTTAAATACTCCAAATACTATATCACAGCAATGACAAAAGGAAGATGAATGTGTTAGCATTCTGTGAGTCTTCATTGGTGGTGTCAGAGATAATATTTGTAAGTCAGATCACAAGAACACCCAGTTTCCTTTGGCTATCACAGAAACAACATTGGAGAAGTGATCAAATTGTTCCCTCCACAACGTTAACATTTCAATAGTATAATATCCCCTGAACTGTGCAGATAAACATTTTTATTTATGTTTTTCAGAATTTATTTTTTTTACTGGTTATTTTATTTATTTACATTCCAAATGTTGCCACTCTTCCTTGTTTCCCCTCTGTAAAACCCTATCCCATACCCTCTCCCCCTGCTTCTATGAGGGTGCACCCCCCACTCCTGCCTCACTGCCCTAGCATCCCCCTACACTTGGGTATTGAGCCTCCACAGGACCAAGGGTCTCCCCTCCCATTAATGCCAGATAAAGTAATCTTCTGCTACATATGCAGCTGGAGCCATGGGGTCCCTCTATGTATACCCTTTGGTTGGTGGTTTAGTCCTTGGGAGCTCTGCAGGGTCCTGTTAGTTGATATTGTTGTTCTTCCTATGGGATTGCAATCACCTTCAGCTCCTTCATTCCTCCCTTAAGTCTTTCATTGGGGTCCTCGGGCTCAGTCAGATGGTTCAAGCATTTGTGTTGATCAGGCTCTGCCAGAGCCTCTCAGGGGATACCAAGCTCCTGTGACCAATAGTGTTTGGGTTTGGTGTCTGCATACAGAATGGATCCCCAGGTGGGGCAGTCTCTGGATGGCCTTTCCTTCAGTCTCTGCTCCACTCTTTGTCCCTGAATTTCCTTTAGACAGGAATCATAAAAGCTCACAGCCTAATGCTAAAATAACCATACCCTTGCCCTCCTTCATGAGTTAGGAGTCTGAGTGGGTTGCTATTGCTGTAATGAAACACTATGACCAAAGCAACTTGGAGAGGAAAGGGTTTGCTCTTCCATAACAGTGTTCACCATTGAGAGAAATCAGGACAGAAGCTCAAACCGGAAAGGAATGCAGAGTCAGGAGCTGATGAAGAGTTTCGCTGAGCAATGCTGTCTCTTGGCTTGCTGCCGGCAGTGTGCTCAGCCCACTTTCTTCTGCAACCCAAGACCTCCAGCCCAGAGGTGGCCACACCCACAATGGGCTGGACCATTTCATGTCAATCACTAATTATGAAAATACAGTCTAGATTTTCCTGTAGCCTGATCTTATGATCTTTTGGAAGTATTTTCTCAACTGGTCTTCCCTCCTTTCCCTTTTCAATGACTATAGCCTGTGCTGACATAAATAGCCCTCACGCTAGGAAAGGAAAAGCCATAATCTAAGTTTCAAGTTAAGACAGTGGGAAATTTTGACAGATTGTAGACTGTCACATATTATGAAATCTGTTGGATAAGTATAAAAAGTAAAAAAGGGAATTTCATCTAAGTTTAGACAGAATTTCATATGTTGGCTTTTAAGAATAAGCTACATAGAATAATTAGCTCTCTGATCTTAAGAATAAAACTCTCAAAAGTGATTTCAGATATATAATTTCAATTTAAATGTAGAGGAAAATAGTGGTAGCTTTTAAGTGTACAAATAAAGGCATGCATCAGATTAATGTAGTCCCGTGTAAAGTCTTCTAGGAATGTCACAGGAAGAATGCTTGTGATTCTGAGAGTTACAAGAAAGAGCTAAGAATGTCAAAATTCTGAAGTTGGGTGACTATCCCAGGTTTAATTAAGTGGCAAATGGCATATCCCCCAAAATGCACTGACAGTGAGTTTTATATTGATCCTGAATATAATGTTAGGAAGGCCTATTAATGGGTGTCTCAAGAGCACTTAGGATAAGAAGTGGAAGCAAATATGAATGAAGTTATGCCAACCTCACCTTGTTGACACTACCATCTGCTCATTAAAGAAATGCAGGATTCAGAGTTCAGCATTATAGACATTTTTAGATAAATATTACTGGGGAATTTCAGGTAAATATTATTAGAAAGCTACAGATTTCCTGGTTTTTCCCACAGCCTCTCTTTCCTCAGAGAAATTGTCTGGCCTTTAATTCAGGTTTAATTGCTAACAAAACCAAACAATTATATAAATGGCCCTTGAGGCCAAACAAATATATAAATGGCCTGCTGTCTCCTTGGTTACTAGGTCATAACAAATATTCCCTTAAGAGGAAATACAGAGGGCTGCTGCAACAATGTTGGAGGGAAAACTTTACAAATTTTGGTAGTCTCTTTTATTTATCATTCTATAGTGGAATGGTTTTCTGATTTTTACTAGTTAGACCGCTTGTCACCTTGGCCATCTTAGAATGGAAAAATGCACTCCATTCCATTTCAAAAGTTCTCAGTCTAGTAGTTTCAATAATTTCCAAAATGTAAATGTAGAGTTTCTTAACTCTGAGTCTTATAGCATGAAAAATAGTTACAGACTTTCAGCTTAGAGTGGCATAAAGGAAACATTCATACTCTAAAATAGAGAAAGAGGAATGTTCTGGGTAGTTCTTTTGTGGACATGACACAAGCTAGAGTCTTTTGTAAAGCTGGAACTTCAAATACTACAGTAGACTGGCCCATAGGCAAGCCTATAGGGCATTTTCTTCACTAGTGATTGATGTGAGTTGGGGAATCACTCCCATTTGGGGTTGTCAGAGTCAGAGATAACCAGCCAGAAGTAGCATTCTCTATGACCTCTCCTTCAGTTCCTACCTCTGGGGTCCTACCCTCAATCCCTTTGTTGACTTTCCTTCCTGGTGCAAGCTGAAATAAGACCTTTCTTCCACAAAATGGTTTTGGTTTTGACATTTTATCCCAACAGCAAAAAGCAAAGCAGGGATGAGATTGGCACCAGGATTGTGCAGTGTTTCTGAAATGAGGATGAGATTTTGGGGAGGATTGTGGAAGGAGTTTAGACTGGAAAAGTCATTTAGTGGTCGGAATCTGGTCTGTTGGAAATTAGAAGATAGAAACATATACATAGAAACCACACCAGAGTGTCTTTCTCTGCCTGCCTATCTGTGGATCAGGATGTAAAGCTCTCAGGTACTGCTCCAGCATCATGCATGCCACCCTAATTGCCATGGTGAAATAGATTAAGCCTGTGAAACTGTATTTGTTACACTGGTGGAAAGCTGACTGACGCACTGAGAAGAAATCTCACGATTTTCTCTCGGGTGAGTTTCTGAGACCTGAGCAGCCAGCCGGGAGCCACAAGCCCCACGACTCCCAGGGGAGCTGCAGGACGCAGGACGGCAGGGACACAATCCTCTCAGCTTCCGAGTGACAGAGGAGGTTCAGCATCCTCCTCTCCCCGTTCCCTGCAAGTGGAGGGCCTACCTCCAGAGAGCACATTAAGCCAGAGACCCGGGCGGGATCCGCCAT
>NW_022196894.1:72698543-72720188 GCF_008632895.1 Mastomys coucha | reverse complement strand
AAGAAAAAAAAAGAAAAAAAAAAAAGAAACCACACCAAATGTACTCAGCAAGTTGTATTTACATATATACATATACATGCATATGTAAAGTAACAAAAAGGAACCAAGGAGCGCATGCATTTGAAGAGAGCAGACGCAGGTACAATACAGCATGAGATGGACTGGAGGGAGGAGAAGCAGGGGGAAATGATGTAATTATATTTTAATTATAAATAAAAACATTCTAGAAATATATTTTAATAAAAGTTTCATTATTATTATTTTTTAAAGATTTATTTATTTTATATGTATGAGTACACTGTAGCTGTACAGATGGCCGTGAGCCATCATGTGTGTGGCTGCTAGGAATTGAACTCAGGACTCTGCTGGCTCCACTTGCTCAGGTCCTGCTCACTCCGGCCCAATTCACTGTAACTGTCCTCAGACCCACTAGACGAGGTCGTCAGATCTCATTACGGGTGGTTGCTACCCACCATGTGGTTGCTCTTAGTCACTGAGCCATCTCACCAGCCCTCATTGTTATTTTTTAACTGTGTGGTTTTTCTGTATGGTTGTGGGTGGTTACGTGAAGAGAACCAGAAGAAAACGTCAACGATATAGGAGCTAGAGTTAGAGGAAGTTATGAAGTACCTATGTGGGTACTGGGGACTGAACTCAGGTCCTTGCAAGGGATGAATGCCCCTTAGCTGTTCAACCATCTCTCCAGCCCCATGCAATATAGTTTATAATGAAATAGGACACAAATAATTGTTCTATTTAGAGTAAAACATATGATATTGATATTGATATTGATTTAAACAAACTGCTACAATCTGGTAAACTTCAATAATAATTATAGAAAATTACCTTTCCCAAATATAAGTATTCTAAATGTATAACTAGTTAGAAGTTAATTTACACTGAATATTTTTAGTATTGATTAAACACTTCCGAGTACTTTTTATATGGTTTTAAAGATAAATCTGCCCATTAGACACAAAGATAGCTTCACCTTCTAGGTACAGTCTACATTTTCTACAATTTATTCGACAGAAACATTTTGTTTCATCCATATGCTATTGTATTTTAAGGTGAGGATATATTTGTAGAAGGCCTGGGTTCAACACCACACAATTTCAATATTCTATTATATTATTTTAGCAATGTAAACAGTCTATATTTACGATACTGTTTTATGCTGATCTTGATGCAAAAGACAATATTCTGTAATGCTCCTCTGGAAAGACACACTTTACCTCCTGATTTATAGTTCTAAATATATTGATTATCAAGTTTCAAACAGATAATGAAATTCTCTTTCTGTCCCTAGAAGCTTGCTTTAATCTCCCATACCACAATTGTGTGAATGTCCATTTATATTGACAAGTACATAATTCGATAGTCACTACAGATGGACTACAGAGTTCTGTACTACTTTCAGTAAATATTAGTCTTATCAATATAGGCATTTATTTTCAGTTTTTCTTTCTTTGTAATATTGTTAACTATCTGCTAAAAGCTCAGCATGGTTGTACACACCTATAATTTTAGAATCAGAAGTTTAAAATAAACCACATACATATATTGAGCAAATAATATATAAAATGATCTATCTATAGACATACAGATATTGATTTGTCTATCATTATACAGATATCTATAGATAGATAGATGGATAGATAGATTGAAAGGAGAGAGAAAGAGAAAGAGAGAGAGAGAGAGAGAGAGAGAGAGAGAGAGAGAGAGAGAGAGAGAGAGAGAGAAGAGAGAATATGTTGGAAAAAAACCCCAGAATCTAACTTGTTCACTTGCTCCCATTTTCCTAAGAAGTTTTATGCAAAAAGCTTTTCTTTTTATTTAGTTTAAGCTGTATCTTCTATTCCTTTTCCAACATGAACTTTTCCTCTATTTGTTTTTTCTACTCTTCTAAAGAGACACCTACAATAAAGAAAAATATGTAACTAAGTAGCATTCAATGCAGCTGTAAGTTCTTCATTGCTTCAGAAAAAGTTTCGCCTGTTGCAAAGAAAAAGAAAACAATGAAAGTATGAACCAAGAAAGCACAGAAGGTAGCAACCACATTTAGATGTTTATCATGGAATCATCTTTATAATCCATCTGTTGCAGTTCCCCAGAGAAAAATAAGAGTAATTGGAACATTTTTCTTCATTTATATATCTGAGCTTCCAAGGAAAATAATACAAATTTTAGTAGTGTTTGTTGTTTGATATTTTTATTTGCATTATGGCTTAATTTGATTATGTTGCTGCCAAGTAGGTGGTGGGTTCTCATGGGACACAGAGACAGTCTTCTTATAGTTTTGATGATATAACTATAATAGTGTTTTTTCCATCCATGTATTATTTTAAAAGCATATTTCTTTACAAGAATTACATTATCAAATCATGGAATTGAAAAGAGAGAAGATGTGAAACTCAATCTTTAAATCCATCCCCAAACAACTGAAGCAGGAGCTATCCTTAAGCTTCTGCCTACCTGTGGAATATGTTCCCCTATCTGGACTGCCTTGTCTTTCCTTGTGGGACAGGATGTGCCTAGCTTTGCACAAACTTGATGTGGAGGGTGGGGGAATATCAAGGGGTGCCTCCACATTTTCAAAGGAGAAGGGTATGGTCATGGGGGTGCTGTGTGAGGGGAAGACCTCGAAGGGGGAATGGGATAGGGATGTGAAGTGAAGAAAGAAAGAAAGAAAGAAAGAAAGAGAGAAAGAAAGAAAGAAAGAAAGAAAGAAAGAAAGAAAGAAAGAAAGAAAGGAAGGAAGGAAGGAAGAAAGAAAGAAAGAAATATAGGATCACTTCTACCAACCCTTAAATATTATTCGACTCTTTAAGCATGAGCCCAGCTTTATCCCAGGTGTGTGACCATGATGATACAATAATACCATACATTTCATATAAGGAAAAAATGATCTCTATTCAGCATTCCTTACATATGAGCTTCTGTGTATACTGATGCCTTGTTTTAGAAACCAGGATGCCAGTGCTTTCAGACTTTAGCAATTAGAGTCTCTGGTGTGTTGGTTTCAGTCATGATTCTAGTTGGCTCGGATGAGCATTCAGTTTACCTGTCTACGTGGGTGGCTTAGTTTTGCCTGGAGACTGTTCTGAAGCATATTTAGGAGAAGAAAAAGAACATTGGCTAAAGTACAAGCAATTGTGAACTCTGAGTTGATTTGAACAGTTGCTTTTGACAGTATCAGACATTCTGAGATTAAAAGATAGTGAGTACAATGTTTATTCTGCTCCAATTGGAGCCTATGTTTGGGAAATGTTTGAGGAGACAACCTCAAGACAAGTATGGACCATGCTATTGATGACAAAGAACATCTGCCTAGGCCAATTAGGAATAGCCATCCTGGACCCAGGAAGCAGCAACTCTAGCCATGTAATGCTTCTTCCCCATTTGAAATCTAGGCTCTCCTTTCTCTAGGGATAGAAATTGTGAATGACTTTCTGACAATGGACAAGTTGGTCACATATGAGAATGGACAAATAATTCTAGCAGAATGGCAAAATGAATGGAAAGTCACAAGAGTCCTCTGTGGATCAAAACTGAGGACTTGGAAATTAGGGGAGGAGGCACTAAGGGGCCAAATAACCTCAGTGCTTCTTTACCTCTGTGAAAGGGATGTTGTGAGCAACACATATCAATAATTAATCAGAGGCTTTTTGGAGAGCAAGATTTCTAATAGATCCCTCTCTATAGCCAGCATCCCGCTTTGCTACTTTTCATGGCCTAGTCAGAGTTTAGTCATGCTTAATTATTCATTTATCCAACAAATTGATATTATTCCAAGCATAGCCCTAAATTATGCAGGGGATTACAAAAAAAAAGAAAAGGTATTCTGCCTCCTGGATTATGAAATGCTACCTTTCATGTTCCTGAACTGTAGCTATAAGCTGTCTCTACTATTGATAGGTCCCCTGGTTCATGTTCATGTCAGTCTGTTATTTCATTCAGATTTGACCCCTGCTGAAAACTTGTTTATATGAATGAATTTCTCATGCCCTAAGTAGATGTATACACTGAATTAAGATGGCTACATGATAAGACTAATGCTAAATAATGGCTGGCGTTGTTTTGACTCTAATACCTTCTGTTGAAAATACTTTAGTAATTCACATTCTTTGCAATTGTCTGCTTTGACTTGAATATATTTAGTTTTTTCCATCAATGAATTTATTAATAGATTTTATAGTAGTGATCTGTTATTTTACTTAACCAGTAACTAGTGCATTCATTAAATTTGGCATAATTAAAAATTAATACATTATCAGAACATTATCCTAATGAGTGGTTCTTATACAGTGTCCCAGACTTTGATTATAATAAAATAGCCTAGACATTTCCAAGAATATTATCCCTTTAGAACTAGGAACATAGTTAATGGTAGAGACAATTACCTAGTATGATAGTTACTTTCAATTGTCCACTTGATACGACCTAGAATCACATGGGAAGAGAATTTCAGTGAAGTATGTCTTCATGGGATTGGACTATGGAGACATATCTTAATTTATGCAAGAAGACCTAGTCAATTGTGGGTGGCACTGTTCCCTAGCCTATGTTCCCGATCCATTTAAGAGTGGAGAAATCAAGATTATTGCAGGAAAGCGTGCATATACGCATTTATTTCTCTGCCCTTCACAATGATAGGAAGTCACTAGGCCCCCAAAACCATAGACTAACCCTGGAAATGTAAGCTGACAAAGACCTTTTTCCCCATGAGTTACTGTCACTGAAGCCAGCCTGGTCTAGAGAGAGAATTCCATGAAAATGTAGGATGACACAATGAGACCCTATATCAAAATACTACTTAACATATTAGTTGGGTAGAAATAAGAAACAGAATCAAATGCTGAGAAAGGTTGAATATTCCTTTCAAGTGTCAATAATGAACATGTTTCTTTTTCATATGCATGCATATGTATGATTCTGGGTAAGATATCTTCCTTCTTTCATTTTTAAATTAGATTTTCACAAATTTCATCCATGCATATTATGCATTCTAATTATGATCTTTTCAAACTCTCTTTTATAGCCATTTTACTTCTAAAAACCATCCCTCTTTTCTACTTGTTCCTTTCCCATATTCATAATCTTGTGTTTTGCTTTTATAACATGTTTAGTTTAATTACGATCATTGTGATGGTTGAATTGGGATTGTCCATTGCAGCCTGATGAAGTAACCACTGGGTGTACAGCTTAAGGGAATAATTCAATGTGTCCTTGAATATGTGTCCCAGAGATCATTTAGCAGCAAGGGGTAGAGCTTCTCCTCCATTCATAATCAGCTGTTAATGACCAATTTTTATGCAGAAGTTGAATTAATTAGTTAATAGCGTGATTATAATAGATGTGTACTTCCAGAAAAAAAAGCCTGTTACAAATTGTTTGTGTATTTTCTAGTCTTTTATTGCTTTTTCTTTTTCATCTTCTCCTACAGTGCTTCTGGATGGATATGTGTGTGTGTGTGTGTGTGTGTGTGTATGTACCTCTTTCTTGCGATTATAAACTATTCTGACAAAAGCAACTTAAGAAAATTTAATTTGGCTTATGATTCTAAAATGATAAGAGTCTATTATGATGAGGAAGCATAGGAACAAATAATAGGCATGGATGCAAGCAGTAGGCAAAGCAGATGACGTAGGAAAGTGAGAAAGGTCATACATCAACCATAGGCATGAGGCAGGGATGTACCTTGCAGTTAACAAACCCAGAAAAAGAGCCATCTAAGCCCTTTTATACCATGTATACCATGAAACTGCTGGAGTGGATGTTTTATCACAATAAAATAACTAATCAGAATTTGATACTCAAAAGTAGGCTGCTGTTATGACCAAATTTTACAATGGTTTAGTTGTTGTTTCGTTTTGTTGAATATGGGAGACTTTGGAACTTTTAACTAGGGAATAAAAGTATTTCAGTGCTGAAAGCAGAGAAAGTGTTTTTCTAGTAGTAGACAGAAAAATGGTAGTACTGAAAGCAGTGGAGGATGTAGAGGTGAAGCTCAAGAGATTTCAGAGAATATTAGCAACTTTCAAAAAAGTCATTCCTGCAGTATTTTGTAAAGTATCTTGTTGCTTTTTCTCCTGTCCTGAGACCTTGTCTGAGCCTAAAATTAGACACATACACACACATACACACACACACACACACACACACACATATATACATATATATATGTATATATATGTATATATGTATATATATATTTATTTGGCAGTTGGAATTTCAAAAGTAGATTATGTTGAGTTGTGGGTTGGTCATGGTTGGGCAGAAGCAAAAATGTATAGTGAAGACAAAAAGAACACTGGAAAGCAAATTTAATGTTAGAGACAAGGCATGTGCTCAAAGAAGTTATAGCTAGTAATATGATTAGTGCTATGAAAGAGAACTCTGCTCTGTGCTGGGGAAATGATGGTACCATTGATGCAAGACTCTACCTAGATAATCTTTCAGTTTTGTAGAAGAGAGCCTCAGGTGTTTTCTGTTCCTAGAAAGTCAGTGAATAAAGGCATTACTGCTAATGTACTTCAAGGGAGCCACGGTTCATTTCAAGCTAGCAGCAGATCTTGGCCATGTGGTTTTAGAGGAATGGAAAGGTGAAAGAGTAAGGAGGTCTTAAATTTTTTTCTATGTGATTTCAGAGAGACACTTGAGACCAGGCAGGATGTGACAATGGAGTCCATGCGGGAGGACCCACAGAGGACACTGCATGAAGGTGGAAAAGTGAAGCCAAGATATTAGAGATGGAGGAGAGCTGTATATAGGGAGTGGAACCAGCAGATGGGAGAGATGCAGGTAGCTGTTTGGTGCCAGACTTGGAGTTTGGTACTTAAGAACAGCACCAGAAAAATATCTCAGTCAGTATGATAGTTCATAGGGTCACAGCAGGCTAAGTGTGTTGTTGCCTTTTCTCTTCTCTCTCTGGTGGGTGATTAGCACCTTTGTTCTCTGTGAAGGCAACCACGAAGTAGGAAATGTTCACCAGGATGCATTCTTTTCTCTGTATCGTAGAATTGAATTGTAATATCATCAACAATAAGATCTTGTAGTGTTGGTGGGCAATCAAGAAGAATGGCCACTCTTTCTGACCTAGACATTAAATCCAGGTCAAATACACAAAACTGGAGATTTAAAGGTCTACTTCTGAGGGAGAACATTCAGTGATTTTCCTGTACCTTTATAACATCCATTTTGTCCATTTCTCTGCGTATTTCATAATTTTGACTTACTTTAGTTGAATTAAATTCTATTATGTACATGATTTACATTTTCACTGTCAGTTCAATGCATGTTCACTTACGGTGATTATATTTGCTAGTTATTGTGAGTAGAACAGAAATAACATGGATGGGCAAGCATTTCTGTGGTAAGGTAGAAAAATCTTTGGATATAAAAAGAGAATAGTTTGGTTATGTGGTGATTCTCTTTCTTCTCTTTTTGTTTTTTAAAGGAATCTCCACACTGTAACTGCTTTGACAATTTTTACACTTCAATTTATAAGGTCCCTCTTTAGACATATCCTAACTAGCCCGAGGTGAAATATCAAAGTATTTTAACTTTAGTTTCTCAAATGGCTAACAATGTGGAGTACCTTTCTTAGTATTTATTTATCATTTATATTATGTATGGGAAGAGGCCGGAGAGAAGTCCAGAGGGCCAGGAGAACACATAGAAATAAGCAGCCCTGTGGGGAGGGGGACTCGGGGACTAGAAAGTCCCAGACAGCAGGGATATGAGAGGCTCCCAGGAACCAATGGGGATGACATTAGCAGAAATACTCAACAGCAGGGAAACAGAACCTGAAGAGAGCACCTCTAGTTGACAGACAAGGCTCACAGTTGAGGGATGGGGCCACCCACCCATCTAAACACTTTAAACCCAGAATTGTCCTTGTCTAAAGAAAATACAGAGACAAAAATGTAGCAGAGGCTGAAGGAAAGGGCATCCAGAGACCACCCCACCTAGGGATCCATCCCTACTGCAGACAGCAAACCCTAACACTATTGTTGATGCCAAGAAGTGCTTCTTGACAGGAGCCTTGCATGGCTGTCTTCTGAGATGCTCTGCCAGCACCTAAGACAGATGCAGATACTCAAAGCCAACCATTGGGACACCAATGGAAGAGCTAGGGGAAGGTTGGAAGGAGCTGAAGGAGATAGCAACCCAATAGGAAGAATTACAGTATCAATTAGCTGGATTCCTCAGAGATTTCAGGGACTAAATCACCAACCAAAGAGTGTACATGGGTTGATCCTGGTTCCTACTGCACATGGAGCAGAGTACTGCCTCATCAGGCATCAGTTTTGGGGGAAGACCTTGGTTCTGTGGGGGCTTGATGCCCCAGAGAAAGGAGTTGCTAGAGAGGTGAGGCAGGAGTGGATGGGTGGGTGGGGCACTCTCTTAAGGCAAAACGTAGGGGGTGGGGTAAGCGGTTCATGGAGGGGAGACTGGGAAGGGGGATAATATTTGAAATGTAAACAAATAATATGATTAATAAATAAAAATGTATTAGTTTTTGAGAATTGCAATCATGTTTAATTTATCTTCCCCATCTCCACACAGGTCCATCCTGTGTACTCCATAGTTAACAGTGCTATATTCTCTTGTTTTTTAAAATCCCACTGTCTCATTATTGTAATTGGTATACTCCCAGGTGTGTGGTCATCTACTGGAGTAAGTTATACCAACACATGCTTGTAGATGGTCTTTGCTCCCTTTTAGGTTCTTTTTTTCTTGCCTCTTATCTCCCCATATCACTAGATAGGAAAGAAGGATAGAGGGAGGGAGAGAGAGAAAGAGGGAGAGAATATCCCTGAATCTAATTTCTTTTTTCTTGTTTCTTCTTTGAGAACAACTTCTGACAAACCAAAACCACCACCTCCACCACCACCATCACCATCATCATCACCATCACCATCACCACTACCACCACCCCTACCCTTGAACCACCAACCTTGCCTCTCAGGGCTCTATCATTATCTACCCTCTGAAAAGTTCCAGGAATTCAAATCACCACACAACTGTAGAAAATATCTATAGCTGACAAAACCATGCCTCTGCTAGAGCATGAAGCAAATCATAGTCAACTGCTCCAGACAATGGGAGGCAGTTCCACATCACTACACCTGGAATTAAAATAAAACCACATTCTTTTAATATTTCCATGTGTTTTTAAAGAAACCAAAATTACACAATTCTCATTACATAGGGCTTCTTCCTTAAAGAATGTTAACTCTCCTTCCTCTGGCAGCTATCGATTACGAATCACTCCTTACTGTTAGGTTATTAAGAGTATTCAATATACACATTGGAAAGTCTATTATTTTCTTTAATTTTAATATTAGAAAATTCATGTTTCAATTGACAACATCACAAGATTACTAGTAATTATGCCTTTGCACATTTTCATCAATAGATTGATAATTAAACAATGAATACATTTTTAGTTATCATAAAACAGATCACGAAATGCCTATTGTATATTTTTGTGTCCCTTGAAAATTCTCTCAACTGACATGCTGCATGTATCCCTGGATAATTGTACATAATTTCAGTGATGATTCTTATTAGTTCAAAACATTTTTTGTGGTGAGCACTTATGAAGTACACTGTAAATGAAAATAAACCAGCAATAATGGCTTTTTTGCAAAATATTTTCCTGATTAGAATGGCTGATTTATTTTAGAATTGAAGGTCTCTGTATCTGTCTTTCTCTTTCAATTTTGATTCACAGAAAATCTTATCATAAAGAGTCAAAGGCTATTTGATCATTAATGAGGTCACTTTCACACTTCTAAATAATTGCATGTGACACAGCTGATTTTTAATATAATTTGATGTGCAAATTACATACCTCTGTTTAAGTCATTAGAGTAAAATATGGACACTACCAATTCACACTCCTCAAAAACAACTAACTCCACTTTATTCCCATAATGAAGGCTTAATATTTCAGGTCTCATGTAGAAAATGAGGTGTTGATAAGCTGCATATTTATTTTCACTTTTAAGTCCTTCCGTTTTAAGTTTAGTATAGTGCTACTACATGTTGTTTGGAAATGAAACCATGTCTAACATAGGGAAAGTGTACCTCAAGGAGATTATCATAACTTCAATCGTATTCAATAAATTTGGGCTTTCAAAGTAGGGACAGAAATTCACAAACACTTATTAATCCATGCTGCCCTCTTTGAAGGTGTCTCCATACTACATGTGTGTCCCTCATTACACAGCAGTTTTCATGCAACTATTGTAAAATGAAATAAAAAATATTATAAATTTGCAATGATTAACAACAAAACATATAACATGTATAATGTTTAAAATAACATGTATAATGTTTAAAATATAATATGCCTAATTTGTAAAGAATATGTTCATGGTAATTTTATTGGCTCTTGGATTTACCTTTGAAGGAATAAGACTACATTATGAGAACTTCTCAGCACCAAGTTCATTTAAGTCTATTTTACATGCTCATAACTTCTTCAAAAGTTAACACCAGTGAAAAGAGCTTCTTTATTTTACGTGCACCCTGAACAGCACATCCAGCTCTCTTCAAACACTCTTTATCCCATAGACTAGAAACTGTACAGGAGTGGAAGGAGATGTTTATTTTTGTTGTCTACAATGAAAAGTCCTAATAGTTGAAGTTCATTCAGCAGACTTAATGTATCTCTCTTTTTTTCCTTCTTTGGACAGGGGTTGAGAGTGAAGCAGAACCACAGAGTATTGATTTGTAGCCTAGGCTAGCTTGGACCTTCCTGTATAGATCAGGCTATACTGGAGCTTACATTGATCCTCTGCCTGTGAATGCCAGATGTTGAGATTTCAGACATGAGCTATCATGCTTGGCTACTTTCAATTTATCTTGATAACATTGTCTTATGGTTGCAAGTTTACATCTATGAAGATTTTTATATAATGTCAATAGAGAACCTTGTATGTCTACAGAACCTTGTGTGTTAGCTGTGCCTATGCTAAAAATAGAGGTTAATATCATGTCTTTAACTATTAAGACTTAGTTTTTCAAGTTTTATTTTTATTTTTCATATTTTTAAAACAAGATAGAGAGGCTGTGGCCAGATATTAGTTTTCTCTTGATTTCCTAGCTTTCAAGAGGACAAAACAAAACCACAGTGGAACAAAGACCAGTGTCATTCCAAACTTCTGGGCTTCCAACATCCATTTTCAACAAAAAGTAGAGGAATTGGGAGTAACTAAGTTTTTCATGAGACATAAATTATCTATAAAATGTGAGGATAAATCACACAGCAGTATTTCAAGATCAGCCTTTTAAATAGTATTAGCAAGAACATAAAGGATTTATGTCTAGTGGCATGGTGAAACAAAATTACTATGAAAATTTGACCAAAATCCACACTCGTCATTTTCAGATCAGATGTGCAGTTGCATTTGATAATGATCCTATGAATCATCAATGCCAGCCTCTGCAAACACAATTTACAGAGTATGTTTAAGATTTTTAACAGGACTGCCATTTATAAATAGCAAGAACATGATATTAAATGCAAGAGTTCATTTCTCTATGCTGTAGGGTTCAGTTCAGCATATTCAGTATTATAAATTATGACAACTAAAATTATATGGAAATCCTTTTAGTTTTGTGCTTTAGTACATTTTTCTTTCCATGAATTAAAAAGGGAGATTACTAATCAAAACATTTTTTTTATTTTATGTTTTAATATTTGTTTCTAGAGAGATTTGGAGTGGTCATAGTTTGGGTAAAATGATGTATTTTTAAGTTTAAAAATTAAACTTGAATATAGATATTTTTAAGTTTTTAAGATAGTTTTGAAACCTCCTTTACTGAGGCACTGCTCTAGAGGTAGAGGGACCAGGAATAATAGAGATATTAAATGAGGAGAACTCATGTCTCATGCAATAACCAATTTTACTCAGAGCATCAGACAATTTATGCTTTGAGAGACCTGAAGAGTCATGTGAATAAAGTTTCCAATCACAAGGATAAGTCACAAATGGTAAAAAGCACATTTTTTCCATAGAAACATAAACATGAAAGCACACTCCAAGAACAATTTCATGTTCTAAAGAAACTGAGGTCACAAAATTCTTGTCTTATTTTCTTACAACCACTCTGAGTTCTCCTCACAGGACTCTAATCTTGACCTTGGTTCTGACAAATTAATTGATTGGCAATTTTAACTCAGATTTAATGTACCTTTCTCCCATATATTTCTAACTGAATTCTAGTTTATATCTGTATGATATACATATAGAATACATGGAGTCAGGATTTATCAGTTTATACTCCTTGGGGCCAAAGATAAAGATTTTTGCCAGAACTGTTCCTCTTACAAGTCTTTTGATTAGTAGTGGTTCTCTGTATTAAAGGGGATTTATTAGAGTGGCCTTATATACTCTGGTCCAGGTATTCCAATACCCTTTTCTTCCTATAAAAGGCTGGATGATCTCAGCAGGTTTTCTGTGTGTGTTAGAATCCCCCAAATGTAGATTCATAGTAACAGAGAAAGAATACCTTAGCAACAGGATAGGTGAGCTTAACAATTATAAAGCACAAGCAGGTAAGAAGCAAAAATGTGCTTAATGTCCTTCTATGTATGTTTTAATCTGAAGGTGTGATTCAGATTTAGGGTCTTCTGACCACAAATGATGTTATCAAGGATGTCCTTCTGAGGTGTGTACATTAACTGATTCCAGATGTAGTCAAGTTGACGATTAGTCATCACAAGTTCACCCCCTCACTTTGCCATATAGTCACTTCTCTACATTTTGTGTTTATTTCCAAATGAAACAGCGACCAGGTTATAATTATATCTAAAATGATATGACCATTCCACATGCAACCACAAATTCAACTATCATATATATATACATATATATATATATATATATATATATAGCCACAAACATCTTATATATCTTAAAATAGGTGACATTATTCCTTGAGGGCTACTCTTTTAGAGTCTCATAGCTCAAATATGATAACCATTGATACTATCTCAAGTGATGTCAAGTTATATAATAAAGAAACATAGGAAAGAAAACACAAGTATCTGCCTAATATGTGTACATGTGCACAAACACATTCTAAAAAATTATGACAGAAACACTCATGTCAATCATAATCCACATTTCTGCAGCTGGTCACATGACTTAAGCTGGTATTGTAACTGCTTTACTCTATTACCTACTCTGTATTTTTTCCACCCTCATAAAACACGTCATTGCTGAAGGTTCTGGGCCCTTTAACATCATTCCTGGATTAGGTTGCTGTAGTTTCCCAGTGACTCCAGTAACAAAACAGGGTAGCACCAAGAGTCATTCTATAAAGAACCTGCTGCACTCAAGTCAATTTTCCTAATTCCATTGTGGAGAAGCAATCCAATTTAACCCTGGTAGCTTGGATGGATCAATCAATCCTCTTAACATGGTTATTCTTTTCTTACTCTGTTGGCTTAAGGGTATCAGAAGCCCAAAGTGGCCATGGGTGAAGTCTGAGCTTTTAGTTCAATGGAATGTTTGCTGTGTCTCCTGACAGGAGTATTTCCACATTTGGAACCAAAACTTACGGACCAGAAGAACTTAAGATTGTGAGAACAGGAAACAAAGATTTATTAGTATGCCAGTGCATAGGGATGAGTAGTTTAGGTGAGTGGAAACATTCTCAATTCTACCCCTTGATATCTGTACCCCTCCATTGGGTTTGGGAGAAACTGTTCAATATATTTATACTGGATAATAAGTCAAAATATGTACTTCTTTTCTGGAAAACCTTGCCCCAGCCCCTAAAGTACCACTGCCTAATTTGTAGTGTAATTGTGATTTCAAAAGACTCACTCACTATCATATCATGTCAACTGCTTCAGGATTATGAGGGAAATGGTAAAACGGCTGGGTTCTTCAATCATAGGCCTATGTCACATCTTACTGGCTATGCACTGAGGTCAGAAACAATGTTGCATTTGATACCAAGACATGGATAGACTATTCTGTAAGTCCAAAGATGGTAATTTTGTCAGGAGCTTTACATGCAGGAAGCAGAAGAGGGAAACCCATAATCAGAATAAGTATCTATTTAAGTGAGGACAATGTATTGCCTTTCCATAAAAAATGATACAGTTTAATCAATCTGCCATCAGGGTGGTCACCTCTAGAAATGGTGAATATTGGTGGCTTAGGGTTGGTTGCTGCAGCTCCTTCAGAAACCAAAATAACGGGATTTTTTTTTAATGGCAGTGTATTCTGTAGCTAATTAGGCTTGGATTGATGTCTCTTAAATTAATTCATTTCTGACAAAATCTAATTGAAACTAACATTAGATCTCACAAATTAAGGGTTCAGTCTCACAAGACCATGTTACATGTTTCATCCTCCTGTTCCTCTAAACACAGGTTATAAACAGCAGTTCCAGTGTCCCTTTCTCCGGGTTTTATGATATGTTAATCGAGTCTCAGAGCTTGAGAAAGAACTTATTTATTTGTACTTATTTTTGATAAAGGGGTTTGTTACTAAATGTAGATATTGAACTGTTTTCATTAAATATCACCTTGTTTGTCAGCCCTTGCAAAAGGATCCTACATGTTAGGCTCTTTTTCTCTCGTCTCTTTGGCTGTAGGTATAACCAGTTCAAACAAGGAAAGAACTCAGAAAAAAGAAATGTGATGATGACCTAAAAAATAAGCTTCAGTGGTCATAAGTGTCCTTTTTTTGTTTTTTGTTTTTTTTTAGGGAAAAGAGGACAATTAAATGTAAGAGCAAATCATTGCATATAAGCAACTTGATAATCATATCTTCCAAGACATGCAACATTTGATTTAATGTTTTAAACCATTTTAACACAGTAGCTGGTGAAGTTATCAAAATACCTAGCACATATGTAAATGCTAAAATTATTAACTTAGACAATTTCACACATAGATAAATTTGTGATGACGAGTAAGTTCCATGTCACCACACCCACACATACATTGGTGCTTTGGTTTTATTTCATTCTATGACAAATCTGGTTAAAGCACAGACTGTGAACTGAGTTTCAGGATAAGTATCTCAGTGACATCACCATATCTCTAACTATAACTCTAGGTATCTATCTATCTATCTATCTATCTATCTATCCATCATCTATCAGTATTGAAATGTAACATTTATTTGCTTTACGTAGTTGTCCTCTGCAAAGCTCTCAGATGAATAAGCGCACCCTTACTAATTCTCTCTAAACTTTTGCTGGCTTGTTCAACTTAGCTATTCTGATTCACATTCCTCTCCAAGTTTACTGATTCAATTTGGCTTCCCTCATTGTCTCACTGAATTGCTCTATTTGGCCTCAAATTAGCACTGACCACTCATTCTCATCTTTAGACTCCTTATTTTCTGTCTTCTACTGCCTCTGCTGACCTGCATTGAATGGCATAAACTCACAGAAGAACTCAACTCCACTGTACTGCACTGACTCCCAAGTGACTCACTCTGTGATGCCCTTAAGTAGCCTTTCTTTCCTGTCTGTTTTCCTGAGAGGCATATCCTATCTCTTACTCATCAAATCATTCTCTGATTCATCACCTTTGCTGCCCCTCATTTAGGTGATATTTCTGAACATGGCTGCCTCCTTCTAAAGCTAACCTTAAATTAGTTTTAGATTAAAGATGTGCTCTAAGGGCATACCTGTCTTCCAGCCAGAGGGATTAAAAGTGAGGCATGTCTGCATTCAGCTGTATCATACAGACCTAGAAGGTCTTTGGATGTGATCCCTTGCCAGAGCAGCCATGTTGCTTGATGAAAGTTTCTCTACACAATCTATCTATCCTATCTCTCTCTCTCTCTCTTTATATCTTTCTATCTGTCTATTTATACATCATCTCTATATCATGCATATATACCTATATCAACTATTTATCATCTCCCTACTCTCTCTCTATATATATGTACATATATACATATATAAATACACAATATATATATATATATTGAAATATAGTCTAGAAAATAAATGTGTTCTCTGCTTCTTGAGCATATACACAGGGTCTACTTTGTTTATGCTCAGAAATATATCTAGATTAATGCTCACCAATCATAATATGGAATCTAAGAAAGTCTCCTTTCCTCTTAAATGCCATTTTGTGCAATTACCACAAAATATTTGATTGAAAAGGGAATTTTATTGAATTAGAAATTGAACTACACTGAACTATTCCATTGTCAAGTCTTGGGAAATGCATCATATCCCCCCCCCCCTTTCCAGGTACAAAATTCCCCTGTGATTTTATGTCACTCACTCTGAGCTGACCTGTGTCACCTTCCCACCTCTGACCACTCACAACTGCTTCCCCAACATATGTTTTTTCATAATTGGGTTTCGCAATTGGTCTTAATTTTCCTTCTCATTTTCCTTGATTGCCATCTATTCATTTTGGCTTTATCATATATTTTCACTTTATTGTTACTCCTTTTTTTCTTTATTTTGTAATTTACTGTAGTTATATCTCCCTAGTCTTAGAGCCTTTACAGATTTGTTTTTAAGACTTCAAACCTTTCCCTTTAATTTTTAGCTCATGATACTTGCAAAAGTCTGTACCCTTTTGGTTTCTACTTACTTCTTATTCACATTCGTATGTTTTGGTTTTATTTCAAAATACCAGAAACTAAATGTCTCAGCCACTTGGAGAGTAGAATCATTTATTTATAATTCAAAAAAAAAATCTTATGGCAAGATAGTCACAAGTTAAACTTTAATGTATAAATTCCTGAAATAATACAATCCCTGAGCGATTGGCGCATATGCCTTATTCTGTGAAACCATTGATGCAATTTTTATTCACCTAATTAGTAAAAGTAATTAACAAATATTTATTATTAATGACAATAACTAACATATTTTATTCATCATTATATCACAGTTCACTTTAATATAATATGGACAGACATAAAGTACATAATCTTCCCTTATTCATTTTAGAGTTTTTTTTCTGATGAAAAGTAAGGATTTGCCTTAGAAATATTTACATAGGGATTAAAGGAGAGAATGTGTAGAGGGTGAAAAAGAAATAATGTGTAACATCTATTCATGTATATAATGGAAATTATCATCTAAAAGTTAAATTTGAGAGTATCTAAGTTTAATTGTCACCAAACAGAATTTTTGGAAATGTGGCAATTATCTCTCACAAGCTGGTATAAGCCACTTCAAGCCAACACCAACACAAAACTGAAAATAATTATTACTGTTTAGAGGTCTAGAAATCTTTGCATATACATTGAAATTTAAAAGCAAATAATATATGTGTATATATAATTTTATTAAAAAAACTATCTCCAAACCCACTAACAGATTTTCTTCATGTGCTCAATTGTAATTGCAAGGGTTCATACTAGGATTCAATTTGTCATTTAATTTCAACACTGTGACTTTTATAATTTGTGAGCTGCCATAGTTTCACTGAAGGCAAAGGAGTGTAGCACAGTTGACAGAGTGCTTATCTAAAAAGCCGAGTTCTGTCAGTAGACACACAATATCCAGGTGTTATTGCAAGCTGTTATAATCCTAGCAGAAGGAAGGGACAGCAGAGTCAAAAGTTCAAGCTCACTCTTGGTTAGATAGAGAGTTTGAAGAAAGCTCAGGGTAAAAGAAACCCGATTTCAAAAAACAAAACTAAAATTTACAAAAATGAAAAACCTTAACAATCAGATGTTTGTTGTGACATTAAGCACAATATCTCAGAAGGCTTATGAGGGACCACCAAGTAAATCTACCTTGATGGTCAGTGTGCCTCTTCATCCCTAAATGCTGTAGTAGCAGGCTATTTCTGTCTCAAAAGTTATCTGGGACTTTATATATAAAATTACTAGCTGTTTTCATTTGAAAGTATAGGAAGGGAATGGGAACGTTCCTCCTAACCTCTGAGAGTTCCAAGACCTAGCCTAGATGATAAGCTGACAAGAGGCACAACACAGGAGAGAAAAGAGCCACAAACATAGACGAAGTGAGCAGCTTGCAGGCCTGTAGGAAGAAGTGAGCAGCTTGCAGGCCTGTAGGCTTCCTTCCTAGGGCATGTGGCAGAGGATGCAAACACATTAGAGGACAGTAAATTATTTGGTGGCAAAAATGGGTGGACCTTTAGAAAAATACCTGGTGGGAGGGGCATGGAATGGAATACGGAGTGTACAAAATAAATTAATTTATAAAATAAAAAAAGAAAAGAAAAATACCTGATGGTAAGAAACCGTGCTGGAGTGTAGACTTTCCAAGAATCATAAAGGTCCTAGAGAGAGGATTGATAACAATGTAAAAATATACATCAGGCAGACAAGGAGACTTCTGGGAAAGCTTCTGTTGGAATGTCCCCTTTTTAAAATCTTTCAATTGGAAGTAATTTGTGTACCATAGTACCACATTTTGGGGTGACACTTCCTGGAATCCTTTAGAACTATTTATGTTCTTCTTCTTTGATTTGATAATTTGAATGAAGGAAAACTTACTGTTTTCCTGATTTTGAAAAATGCATGTTTTTCTTTGCATGCTTTGCTATTTTCCCAAAGCGTAAATGCAAAAGTTAAATCTATATTTAAGACTGTATGCTCTGTTTCTATCAAGAGAAGTCCCTTCAGATTTTAGCAATTCCAAGAAGGGGATAAAAAGACCTGGTGTTACTTTAATGAACTTTTACATGTAGTGTATATAATTACCAAACTAAATTATTATTTCAATTTTAAATGCACCAGTTGCCTGGTGATAAGGCAGATTCTTCAGATCATATAATCCATGCTAATGAACTTGTGAAAATTACTCTAATTTGACTGCTGATAAGTCTGAGACCCTAAATCCTAGCAGAGTGTGATGACTTTGTCCACATTGTGCTGACAAGACAGTCTCTTATAGCTTTGTATTCCAACTCCATTTTAAATCTGTGGAGTATCAAAGTCTAGCCATTATGCTTTGGGTGTTATAGTAGATAAATGATATCTTCACAAAGATACATTCATTCTGCTATTGAAAATGCCTACTTAAAATTCAGCACGAAGAGTTTTATTGAAAAATATGTAGACAAGCCATTAATTATACACAGTGACTTGGAACAAATTCTTATAAGAAGCATAGTGTGCCTTCCATTAAATGTATACTTTTTATACCAAGTTACTGAAAGTCTTCCTGAGGATAAGCCATAAATCTTACAAATGTAACTGCTATGCCCCAGAGAGCTAATTTTTTTCTCTATGACACACACAAAAGGCAAGCATTGGTCTTGGCACATTGAAAAAAAAAAAAAAAAACCTAGGGAGCATTTTGAATGCATTATGTTAAAAATCTGGTTGCTGAGGATAAGTTGTCCAATTATCTTGTTCAATTTCATTTTATAATTATCACTTTATTTTGTTTCTTTTCTAGGATTATAAAATACTTGAATCAGAGAAGAGAGGGAATAAATAAAGAGTTAATAAAACTCTGGACATTGTTTTATTATAGATTAGAGTTTAATTTGAAGCACGATGTTATTCAAAGCACATGAAGCAGTTCCTAGCTCATTTATTTTTCTGCAGTGTAGGATTTATTTTCCTTTTGTCTGAAAGGAGATGCATCAGATGAATGATAAACAAGTTTTGTGGTTTGACCTTGATTTTTTTTAAACCTGAAAGATATTTTATTTTTTTTCAAAATAGGTTCTTCTCTCACACAATACATCCCAACCACGGTTTTCTGTCTTCCACTCCTTCCAGTTCCCCCGTCTTTCCCTCTCCCCAGATCCACTCCCCTTCCATTTCCCTTCAGAAAAGAGAGGACAGCCAAACAGGAAAAAAAAAAAAGACAAAATAAGACAAGTCTTCATTCCGAGGCTGGGTGAAGCAACCTAACAGGAGTCGTACCCTCAGAGCTCCCAGACTAAACAACCAACCAAAGAGCACACGTGGTGGGACTCATGGCTCCAGCTGCATATGTATAGCAGAGGATGGCCTAGTCAGTCATCAAGGGCAGGCAAGACCCTTGGCCCTGTGAAGGTTCTATGCCTCAGTGTAGGGGAATGCCAGGAAGCAGGAGAGGGTGGGTTGGTGAGCAGGGGGAGAGCAGAAGGAACAGGGTTTTTTTTGTTTTTTTTTTAAATTTTTTTTTAATTTTTTTTTATTTTTTTCTTTTTTCAGAGGGAAACTGGGAAAGGACATATCATATGACATGTAAATAAAGAAAATATCTAATAAAAAATAAAATAAAAAACCAAAGTACATTAAACAAAAAAGAGTAGATAAAAAAAAGGCTCACCACTGCTTCCACTTTTCGGAGTCCAACAAAGCACCAAGCTAAGAGCCATAACATTATTTAAGCTTGCTACTTTATATGAATGAATGATGATAGTTTTCATGTAAAAATCGAAATCGTTAAAAGAAGTTTGTTTATAGAGTGCAAACAAAGAAACATCACACCGAAGATATATAAAAAGAACTAAAATTTGTAAGAGAATTGGCAAATAAAAATTATCCAAAGGTAGTTTTAAAAATCTTTTTTTAAGTTTAAATGTATTATTTTTTTATGTATTCACTTAACATGCTGCTCACTACCCCTTTCCTGGTCACCCCTCCTACAATCCTTCCCCCATCCTCCTTCCCTTTTTCCTCTGAGCAGGTGGGGCCCCTCTGGGTATCCGCCCAACCTGGCACTTAAAGTCTCTGTGAGGCTAGGCACTTCCGCTCCTATTGAGGTCAGACAAGGCAGCCCAAGTAGAAGAACGTATTCCATGTACAGGCAACAGCTTTTGGGATAGCCCCTGTTCCAGTTGTTCGGGACTCATATGAAGACCAAGCTGCACATCTGCTAAATATGTATGTTCTTTGGTTGGAGGTTCAGACTCTAAAAACCCTAAGGATCCAGGTTAGTTGACTCTTTTGGTCTTCCTGTAGAGTTCCTATCCATCCTCCTATTTGCAGACAAAAGGAATAGAGCAGAGATTGAGGGAATGGACAACCAACAACCAGCTCAGCTAGAGACCAATCCCATAGACAAGCACCAATCCCTAAGCCACACTATTAATTGTACTCTGTTATGCTTTCAGACAGGAACAAGTTGTTCTCTGAGAGGCTCTATCTTGCAGCTGACACAGTCAAACAGTGGATGGAAATTGGGGACTCTTATGGATTTAGAATCTTAACATTTGACCAATCTCCCTTAAAAAATAACCATCTCTGGAGCAAAATATTTCAAAAAAAAATAAACTCTAAAATATACTGCAAATATTCTACTAATTGTGATCAGATATACAGCATTTTAGTACATGCCACGTATTTTTTCTGAAAAACAAAATTATGAATGATAGGGCTCCATTTACAAATGTTATTTTTCTTTTGACTAGTATCAGAGAACTGTCTTTTTCACTTATTAGTGGATTCAAAGGAAAAAATAACTGGGCTTGCCAGTGCCCTGAGCAGGCCTTGGGCAAAAACTCTACAGCCAGTCTCACAACACCCAGAGGAAGCTCCACTCCCAGGCACTCTGACGCCCTCAGGATCAGAGGTGAGGAGGACCCAACATCTGTCCCAACACCAGGAGTAACTGGGACCTGGGGGACCAGGCACACAGGAACTCCATCAGCAGAGTGGCTCGGGTTCCTTCTGGTCTCTCTGGGCTGGTGTCCTGAGGGGACCTTGGGTGCAA
>NW_022196894.1:72691317-72697272 GCF_008632895.1 Mastomys coucha | reverse complement strand
ATCCTAATCGATTGAAATCCAATAATATGAGGAATTAGAAATGTGTTGATTGTCATCCAATGGTCTCTATAATTTGGTAATTGGAGAAATAGGTCCAATATTGTACTATATATATATACACTTTCAGTCTGTTTGCTCGTGACAGTGTCTTGCTCTGTACAACATAATGGTCTTGAAATCATGCTTCTCCTATCTCAGCCTCTCTATTTGTAGTATTGTTTATTTCATGTTTTTACACTATACTATGGTTTTCAGAACAGCTTACATATTTCAAAAATATTTATATACCCAAAAGAAACATAGACGATTAACTAGGGAGGTGGCTTGTAAGAGAACAGCAGAGTGAGACTGAATGCTTTGATTAACATTTGTAACTAGTATATCAAGTTTGAAGAAGAGGACTTTATAAGTTACTCTTTCTCTGAGATGAATGATTTTCCAAGTTATCACAGCCAATGAACCAGTTTCTTAACCTCACCTAATATCTGTGCCACCTTCCAAGCAGAACCATTATTCATTGAAACAGTTGGTGAATGACTTTATGGATAGACCATCTTAATACCTACACCATTTCTTAAATGAATGTAACCTGTTCTCTGTGGTCTGAGAATAATGTCACTCACTCAAGTCAAATAGCTTTGACCATAGCAGGAAGTCTGTATCCAAAAAGCAGCCTAAAATTCATTCCTTGGCGCAGCAGAACTATCAACTTTCAGCTTAGATACCATGGAGCTACTTTGGTGATGTGTGGGTCATTGAAGTACAGCCTTATTACAACGAAATCCAATGTCTAAAAATTGTTATTATTTTTGGCTTGCACCACAGTAAGAGCCAAGATTTTAAGCTCTACTAAATACAAAACAAACAAAGAAACAAACAAAAAGACTTTATATATTGATGTTCATTTAAAAAATACTAGTAGTGATGTATTATTTTAAAATATATAGTTAGTATGTTTGGAATTATTTAAAATTTATGTTGAGAAAAATGTGTCTATTTTCAGTATTGCTGTAGACAAGCATCTACATAAGACCGTTAAATTGATTGTTGTTTTATATCAAACATCATTTATAATACTCATTTTTATTGTTATAATATTTTATAAATTTTAAAGAATATGACAAAAAAGGTATTGTAGGTATTGAAGAGGGGATTTCTGGGAGGAATTGGGGTACAAAAGGGAAACAAGAATGTGATTTAATTATATTTACTTAAAATATGTTTTAAATTTTGACAAATTCAGATAAATTGAAATCATGTAACCTTTCTCATCATAATGCAATAGAATTTAAATTAATAAAAAACTAATACAGTCAAATTTTGATTTTATATTTTATTGTTGATTTTTCATGGATTTAAGTTCTAAATGTCTACATCAATAAAACTTATTGGCTCAAAAAAAAAGGAAAAAATAAAAGTATTCTAAATTCCTTTTCAGGAACAGCAGCCATATTGAAAAATTATGAGCTATTGTTATGATTCAAAGTTTCATTAGACTCATGTTTATTATATCTTCTATATCAATAAATATCCAGATTATATTCATTTGACAAATAAACTTTTTCCATTTTAGATATCCAAGATCCAGAACATAACATTATTTTATCATTAACAAGATTTCTTAGGACAAAGGATAAAGTTAAATTCACAGATCTTGACAATTGATATCAATGGATATCATGGGTGGGGTTGAAAATGACTTAGAAATGCGGATGAAATGGCATACATTGGCATGTACTTAAAACAAAGGGGTCTAGAAATCTAATGTACAACATGAATATTATAGCAAATAATATTATGTTTGGCATTGTGGTATAAGAGTAGTTTTCAGATAAAGTAAACTTGCCATAACGGTGGATGGCTCTGTGCCATAAATAGATGCTAATTTCCTTGACTAAATTGACCATTTTGTTTGTTATATACTCACAATAGCTTTGGTTAATTGTTAACTTGTCAGAATGTAGAATTACCTGTAAGATGGTCTGTGGGGGATCATCTTGATTGGATTGAGTTGGGATATTTCTTCCAGTCAATAGTGGATAGTGTCATTTCCCTGCTGGGACCCTGGTTTGTGTTAGTGAAAAGAGGGAGCTTAGTAGTCACATGCAGTTGTCGCTCCTTAGCTCATGATTATGGATGAACTTATGTGCCCAGATGCTTCAATCATCTACAGCTTTGCTTTTCCTCTCATGATGGACGGTGAGCCAGAAGGAACCCCTTTCCCAATATGCCACTTTTATCTCAGTAACAAAAAAAAGATACTAAGACAATATCTTTAAAGTGTAAAAAGAAGAATTGCATTAATTTTTGTTGAACTGGCACTGTGAATCTATTTAGCAATTCTGCTTTGTAACACATTGATAGAAAGCATAGAGATGCATTACATCTCATTACATTCAAGATGTTGTGACATACACTGAGATATGGAAATATCCTGGTCGTTAACCTTGGGTTGCTCATGATTGTTCTGATGAGCCTTGTTTTTAAACTTCTTGCCATCCATGCCTGGCCCCAACTGGCTCAGATGGTATTCCTTCCAAGATGCCAAAAGCGAAAGCCATGACATTTGGGCTTAATTCTCTTTGCTTTAAAAATTCACTTATAAGCTCAAATTTATTTTGTTCTTTAAATGAGTCTATGAATTGACAACTCAGTGTTTAAATTCTGCTGTTTTTGAGTTTGTGGAGAATCACAAGTGCATTAATTCATCTATACTATGAATTGGTGTAGATGAATCTTTCATTCACGCTGGAGGTCTGGAGCCTCTAAGGTGTTGGGCATCAATCTAGAATCTTTCATCGTTTTATTGATAATTATTTCCTTGAGTATGAACTATGATTCTTTCATTTGTATTTCTATTTTCAACATGGTTTCAGTCTGAGATTTACGTGTGACTCTTTCCAAGGTCTCTGGTATGTCACAGTGCAGAAACACTCAGCTGTTCATTTTGAATATTTTGATCTCAAGGTCTTCAATAACTCATTTGCTTTCCTTCCCATATTCTCCTTGTCATATTGTCACATATCTGACCACCACAACCTGACATTGGAGCTTCATCTTTGCCTCCTGTCCATTCCTCCTCCCTGTTTGCACCAGTAATTAGCAAGCCTTTGTGATTTTTCTGTCTGTAATCCACTTCCCATTTGTCTTCATGTTCCCAGGTACACTACAGTTTGGAACTATACTTTTAAAACTATTCTTCTCTTTTCCTGTTTCGATTCCTGTAACACCCATCTTTTGAGTATTGTTATATCTCTCAATATTGAAGCTCTTTATTCTGAAATTAAAGCCTTAAATATATCAATTATTATCCTTTGTTCCTCCAAAACACTTGGGAAACTCTTTGAAAAGCAGATGTTTCCATAACACTCTGACCACAGCACTGACTTAATTGGTCTGACAGAGTGGCTATGTATTAGTTTCTAACATATTTCCTGTAGGGGTGTGCGAAGTTTTCTGCCATTCCTGTACCACACTGTCACCTGCAAATGTGTTTCTCTGCACTCATAGCTATGCTGAGACATATGTAGTCCATGGGCCTCAGGCTGCACTGCCTGCTATAGATTCAAGTATGCAAGCAAACTCAAGGGCTTCAGATTCAACACTTTTTTGTTTGTTTGTTTGTTTGTTTTTTGCCTTGTTCATTTGCCTCCCCTCATGTTAGTTGAAAATCTTCTCAAGACTCACTTAGGGAATTATACACTGGAGTAATGACTGCTTTGGTGCAATGGCCAACCATGTCATGTGCAGAAGATAATGCTTAACAGCTTCCCCCTCAATCCCCATTTATTACATCTTCCCATCTTATGTGATGTTCCCTGCACATTGGACGGAATCATATAATTGACCCACTTAGGGCCAAGCACTCCTCAGATACTTATTCTTCCAACATTTTGTGCACTTGTGAATGTGAGTCTGTGTTTACCTCCAAACATTGCAAAAGGTAGATTTTCTGCCGAAGGTGGAGATAAATGTTAATTTCATAATATAAATTAGTATTTAGAAGGTATTTTGGAACCAGAAAGATGGCTTAGTTTGTACAGGTGTTAATTGTTAAGCCTATAACCTCTTTAGCCACATAATCTTGACTGGTTTACAGAACCTCCTGTAAAATAAAAAAAGCATCCAATCCAATAAAAATGCATGTTATTTCTTCCATAATAATAATGCCACTATAGGATCGATGGACATACTTTACAGGTACATGACTATTTTATTTCATGATAGTCAAAGCTGAATAGAACAACTGATAAGTTTTCTCCCACAGCAGTCTACGAGGTACCCATTGCAATATAAAATTTGATCTCTGGAAGAAAACCTCCAGCTCAGTTCTAGAACTAAGTAGCTGGGTCCTACAGCCCATGTAGTTCAGGCAGGCAATAGAAAGCAAAGGCACTGGTCTGTGTTGATTAGAAAACTTTCCTCGCTGAGACATTCCTCACAGTGTAAGTCATATTTGCGTGAATTAATTAGATATCTAGACCAGTCTCAGCCTCCTGTTCAATGCCTATCTGAGCTTTCTGAATGCATAAATAGTTAGCACACCTGTATTGTGTATGTCTTATTTTACATCCTTATTTCAATGGACCCTGTTTTTCATATATTCATGCACAATAAAACCTTCCAGTGCTGCACCGTCACAAAGGAAGGGAGTACTTGGGACACTTCCCACTATTGGGGTGTTGCCTCTTGTTCACTAAACTGTACCCACAACAGTCTCTGCATTTTACTTACATATGCTTTGGACACTATGCCACCATCATGTCCTTATTCCTTTCCATGTGAAGGCAAGGTCTCTGTCCTCAAGCCTGCTAGCTGCATCTTATGATAGAACATCTAAGCTCTTTTGTAAGTGCATTTTCCCTTGAGGCCAGCAGCAAAAAAGAATGAACCAGAAGGAGCCTGAATGTCTGTGGTCCCACAATTCCTCAGTGTAATTCTACCATATACCATTTTTTATATATATGGCAGCAGATCTTGTATTTAGCTCTTTAAAACACTTTGCATTACCCAAGCCCCATTGACACTGTTTAGGTTTCTGTTATTTTTGATTTGGAAGATGTCCAGTGTTTCTTCCTGTTTCCAGTTTCCCATCATCGTCTAGGAGGACTTGCTCATTCCTTGAACATTGCTTACATTTTTCTTTTTTTTTCTTTTTTTATTAGACATTTTCTTTATTTAAATGTAAAATTCTCCTTTCCCAGTTTCCCCTCCAAAAAAACAAACAAACTAACAAACAAAAACAACAAGAACAAACCACTGTTGCCTCCCCCCTCCCCATGCCTGCCACCCCATCTTCTCCCACTTCTTGGCCCTGGCATTCCCCTACACTGGGGCACAGAGCCTTCACAAGGCCGAGGTCCTCTCCTCCTATTGATGATCGAATTTGCAATCCTCTACTATACACATATTGCCAGAACAATCAGACCCACCATGTGCAGTCCTTGGTTGGTGGTTGAGACCCTAGGAGCTCTGAGGGTGCTAGTTAGTTCATGTTGTTGTTCATTCTAAAGGGCTGCAAACCCCTCAGCTCCAAAGATCCTTTCTCTAACTCCTTCCTTGGGGACCCTGTACTCAGTTAAATGGATGGCTGAGAGCCTCTACATCTGTATTAGTCAGGTACTGTCAGAGCCTCTCAGGAGATAGCTATATTTAGGCTGGCTTGTCCTTCCTTCAGTCTCTGCTCCATAGTTAATCTCTGAAACTCCATCCATAGTTATTTGGTTTCCCCCTTTTAAGAAGGAATGAAATGTCCACCTTTTGGTCTTCCTTCTTCTTAGTTTCTTGTGGTTTGTGGGTTGTTCTTCCTGTATACCAAACTTCTGGGTTAATAACCACTTATCAGAGAGTGCATACCATGTGTGTTATTTTGTGACTGGGTTACCTTACTCCGGATGATATTCTCCAGATCCATCCATTTACCTAAGAATTTCATAAATTTATTGTTTTTAATAG
>NW_022196894.1:72674894-72690302 GCF_008632895.1 Mastomys coucha | reverse complement strand
TGGTTTTAGCTCCTTTGTCAAAGATCAAGTGACCATAGGTGCGTGGGTTCATTTCTGGGTCTTCAGTTTGGTTCCATTGATCTACCTGCCTGTCACTGTACCAGTACCCTGCAGTTTTTTATCACAATTGCTCTGTAGTACAGCTTAAGGTCCGGGGTTGTGATTACACCAGAGGTTCCTTTATTGTTGTTTTGGCTATCCTGGGTCTTTTGTTGTTCCAGATGAATCTGCTAATTGCTCTTTCTAAGTCTGTGAAGAATTGAGTTGGAATTTTGATGGGGATTGGATTGAATCTGTAGATTGCCTTCGATAAGATGGCTATTTTTGCTATATCAATCCTGCCAATCCATGAGCATGGGAGATCTTTCCATCTTCTGAGATCTTCTTCAATTTCCTTCTTCAGAGACTTGAAGTTCTTGTCAAACAGATCTTTTTTCTTGCTTAGTTAGAGTTACACCGAGTTATTTTATATTATTTGTAACTATTGTGACGGGTGTTGTTTCCCTAATTTCTTTCTCCGCCTGTTTATCCTTTGTGTATAGGAAGGCCTCTGATTTGCTTGAGTTAATTTTATATCCAGCTACTTTGCTGAAGTTGTTTATCAGGGTTAGGAGCTCTCTAGTGGAATTTTTGGGGTCACTTATATATATACTACCATATCATCAGCAAATAGTGATAATTTGACTTCTTCCTTTCCAATTCATATCCCTTTGATCTTCTTTTGTTGCCTAATTGCTCTGGCTAGGACTTCAAGTTCAATATTGAATAGGTAGGGAGAGAGTTGGCAGCCTTGTCTAGTCCCTGATTTTAGTGGGATTGCTTCAAGTTTCTCTCCATTTAGTTTGATGTTGGCTACTGGTTTGCTGTATATTGCTTTTACTATGTTCAAATATGAGCCTTAAATTCCTGATCTTTACAAGACTTTTATCATGAAGGGATGTTGGATTTTGTCAAATGCTTTCTCAGCATCTAGTGAGATGATCATTTTTGTCCTTGAGTTTGTTTATGTAGTGAATTATGTTGATGGATTTCCGTATATTGAACTATCTCTGCATCCCTGGGATGAAGCCTACTTGATCATGGTGGATGATTGTTTTGATGTGTTCTTTGATTCGGTTTGCAAGAATTTTATTGAGTATTTTTGTATCAATATTCATAAGGGAAATTGGTCTGAAGATTTCTTTCTTCATTAGGTCTTTGTGTGGTTTAAGTATAAGAGTAATTGTGGCTTCATAGAACGAATTGGGTAGGGTGCCTTCTGCTTACATTTTTCTACAGCAGTCTTTTTATTTAAATTTCTGATGTTAACCCTTGTCTATGTGCCAATTGCTTTGAGACAGCCTATTATTTTACTCGCCAGGCATATGTGTACCTGAGTTCACTATCTCTTCAATATGATAGTCTTAAATATATGAATACTTTCTTCAATCATGCTGTATATCTCTATGCAAGGGAAACATCATCAGAGAAGATGTTTCTAATTTCATTAAAATAATTTCTCAGCCATAATCCTTTCCATTTTATCTTTGTCTTTGTTTTTTTCATACAATATTTTACTATATTAAATTATCTTATTTTGTTTGCATTTCTACTTTTTTACTCCATAATTTACTCATTGGACTCTGCTCTAGAAATCAAATTCACTGAGAGTAACCTTGATCTCAAAGTATTTTTTAAATAGTTGTTCCAAACAATTAGTTTTTATGAAATAAGTAAATAAATATTATCTTTCTCTATTGAAATTTTAGAAACTGAACTCTCTGGAGATCTAATAATGTATGCTCATTATATTAGCAAATTATTTGTTTATTATTTTTGTGTGTTATGATGTCAGCAAATATTTGACTCTTCATGAAGGGTTTATGTTAAAAGTTTGATTTGAGCTGGGCAGTGGTGGTGCATGCCTTTAATTCCAGCACTTGGGAGGCAGAGACAGACAGATTTCTGATGCCAGCCTGGTCTACAGTGTGAGTTCCAGGACAGTGAGGGCTACAGAGAGAAACCTTGTCTCGAAAAACAAAACAAAACAAAACAAACAAAGACAAAAAAAAACAAACCAAACCATACCAAAACAAAACAACCCCCCCAAAACAACAACAACAAAAACTTTGATTTGAGGCAAAAAAATCAATGCTTATGTAGTTATTAATTATATACAGCTCTATTTATTTAATACTCCCAAGTATTAAGATGTATTTTGTGATATTCCACAGTGATTTCAATGCCTTTAGCTTCCACAACATGTCCTGGGAAGAAGGCAGCACCACACTGGTCAAATAGAAAATATTAGGCAGGTAAAAATAAAATGATTTATACCATGCATTTCATATGCCTTCCTAGTCCTTTCTAGTCCTTGTTTTATTGTATTAAAATCTTTATCTCTTTCTTAAAGTTTAATTTTTAATCACTTTTATTGTCTGTACTTAGACATTTTCTCTATTCTAATGTTTTTATTTCCCTCCTCTTCACTATTCTGAATGTGAACCGAACGAGGATGACACCAAGAAAAATGCCAAAATATGTGGAAAAAAATCTTGAGTCCTCAACCCTATGCAAGAAACCAAAGCAACTGAGTAAACTGGGATCATGAGAGGGGGTCAGGAGATACTACACTGGGTTTCCACTGCCAAATACTCTGCTCTGAAACCATGTATTCAAGTAACATTATATCGACTCAAGAGGTTATATTTAGGAAGTATATGTATATACATATACATACATATGTTCATGTAATAACAATTAATGATAAACAGGCTATGAACTTGAGAAGGTTTGAAGCATGAAAAGGGACGGGAGGAATGTTGCAATTAAATTGTACTCTCAAAAACAACCAAAAGGACCAAGAAATATGAGAGGACTTGAAGTTGGGAGAGAGGTATGTTGATAGGGTAGAAAGGGTAGAAGGTAGGTAGCAGGAGGGAGTATGACCAAAATACACTGTATATAGGTATGAAGTTCTCAAAAAGTAACAAGTATATTTTGAAAAGCTAATCACTGAAAAAGTCAGACAATGAAGTTTGAGGTCATTAAAATTATTGTTATAACCTCAGTTGAGATTAAACTATCTTTTAATAAATTTTCTAATACATGATCTTTTCTATATTACATAAGTAGCATAGTTCTATATTTAAAATATCAAATCAATCAGATTAAGGCATTGATTAATTTCTTATGTTTAGATTCCTTACAAATAAATAATAACCATGCCGTTAGTAAAAGAATTATATCATTATCTTAGAAACACAGAATTTTGAAATTTTTACTATTATTTTTATTTTAACTTTTATTTCAAGTGCAAAATATTTTTATATTTTGAATCCCATCTTCATTGGATAATCAAATATACATGCACACACACATATATGGAATATATGATGTACGTATAATCATATATATGTGTATATAAAACATTGCATAATTTTATATCTAGATAAGTACAGAAAATCCTAAGGAATTTGTTCTACAATCTCTGGCTAATTGTGGCATGTAAATATATGATTCATCTATCTATCTATCTATCTATCTATCTATCTATCTATCTATCTATCTATCTTCAAAAACATAGTACTTGAAGAATGTATATATACATATATATATATGCACATATACACATATATATGTGTATGTGTGTGTGCATGTATATATATAATGACAGTCTCACTATGCTTCCTGGGCATATATAAAAATCGCATTCCTCCAAATTCAGTCTCCTGAGTATTGTAATCTGTGTTTTAAGGGACCTAAAATTGTTTACATTTACAGATTCTAAAATAGTGTTTTGAAATATCTATACCTTTAGGAAAAGCTGAAACACAGTTGATAGTGTTTTGGTACACATACATAATTCAGTGAGGACACTTTAAATTGGCTCTATGAACAATGGTCAAGTATATTATATGTGGTTATTGACCACAATCCCTGCATTATAAAATAGATCACTTGAAATTTTTCTTCCTCACTTAAGGAAATTTAAATATAACCTGTGAACCAATCTTAGACAAATATCTAGGTCTCAAATCATTATGTGGATATACATGATATGATTCTTGCCTATGATTTCACCTTACCTAAGCAGTTCTACCACAGCATATTATATCTTTGTTTTTTTATTATATATTAGTTACACATATGAGTAAGGTACATTGTGGCCTTCTGAGACTGGTATGCAACATGGATTGTTCTCGTGAGTGTAACTACTCTTGCTTCTCATTATTCTTTTATACTTAGAGCCTTTGAGCTCTGCTCTTCCAGATCTTTGTAACCATATCCTATTACCATACCCAACTATGTATCATGTCTTCACTGCATTTACATACCACAGTTGGCCAGAGGCTACAGAGCAAATTCATTAAGATTCCCTAATTATCCAGACATAAAATTGTACAAGCTTTTAAATATGAAATATGGAGGTTCCAGAATATGCTTTGGCATTTTCTAGGGCTCTCCTGATGACCTTTCTGTAGAGCGGTCTGTTTAAATGGTGGCAACCAAAAGGACATAAGCTTGTGAAGTAGCAAAGAAATTCATCCACAGCCTTCTTTATGAAGTAGGCACCCTTAAATCCATAGTTCTCTGAAAAAAAACACAGCGTCTAATCTCTACTCACACATTTATATATGTAAGGAACAATTTCTTATCTATTTTGTGGAATTTAACACAGACTATTCTGAAACTGTCCATGTATTTCATGAATTTCAAATGTATAGTTTGAAGTGTTGTGGCATATGCCTGTAATTTAATGTCTGGGAGTTGCAAGCAGGAAGATGAGAAATTCAAGCTCAACCATAGGTGCAGAGTAAATTCAAGGTGATCATAGATTACAGGACAGTTTGTCTCAAATAAATCGAACAAACTGTGGGCTAGAGCAATGTCTCTGTAGTTAGGAGAAGTGGTTGTTCTTACAGAGGCCTGAAGTTCAGAGTCCATCACCCATATAGCAACACATACCTTTCTGTAAGTACAGTTACAGGAGATTGGAAGCCCTGTTGGATCTCTGGAGGCATTGCACACATATTATGTGCTTACATACACGAAGACACACTCATATAGACAAAATAAAAATAAAATCTTTAAAATTAATATATAAAATAAAATTCATGGGAAAATATTCAGCCATTCAATGCCACCTATTGATACAAGGCCCTGCCTCTTGTGTCATGTTGAGATCAAAACAAGCATATAGTGTCTAACCATTTAGTATTTAATTACAAACTTGGAACAGTGCTACTCCTATTGTCTTGGTGAAGGTTGTGCATGTATTCAATTTTTATTAAATGAAACACAAGCTAAGTTGGCTCACAGGAAGAAAAGGCTGGAATAGTGTTGAAATTATGTTTTGTGAAGCACAGAAGTGTCTCATGATGATTTTTTTATAAAGTTAGATCCTGAAGGAGAGTCTATGTTCTCAAGAACTACTTCCAAATTCAGAACCATGGATACTTGGAAATCACTTGAAGCTGCCTAGACGGTCATATAACTTTTGTTGAGTCTATACTTTTGAACAGTCATCAAAACAAAGTCATTCCTTTGTGAAGACACCCGCATTTGAGTGTCAGCCATTTTGGGGGCTCATACATTCCTTTGAGTTTTGAGAAGTTCATTATGACTTTTCATCTTTCTTGAAAGTTAGCAAAAGCACGTTTCAGCTTATCAGGGTTTGATGGTTAGGCTGCACCCTTGCTGCTTTTGCTTTGGATACTAGCCATGGCAACACTCTTGGTCTTATGCTCTTAGAGAAGTTCACTCCAGAGGCTAAGATCAAGTGGTGAAGGTTTATTTCTACAGGCAAGTAAGTGAATCAAAGTATGCCCGTCAGAGTGGGAGGTATACCAGGAAAACCAGCATCAGCAAACAGCTTCCCCTAGTATTTGGACTTAGAAATTTTGGTTTACTATGTCTTTCCCTGCAGCCCACCTCTGGGGACCTATAATGATGTGTCCTTCTGGAAATAGAGAGTCCTTAAAAGAAGCCATTCTCACACACAATGCACTGTGATGCAATTGGATGAATTAGAAAGACTAATTCATGTAAAGGTGTAAATATATGTAGATTTAAGACACTTGGTAGGGGAGGGGGCAATGGAGCCTTGTATTTGCTTTTCAGGAAGGGAGCTCATGGGAGTCCACAGCCTGTAGAGCTGTTTGCTGTTTGTCCTAGACTCCCACCCTTCTTCATTGTTTTAGTTAGCTTGATTATGTTGTACCCAGCATCAAGCCTTTGCATATATCTTTTCAACTGTCCCTGTCCTCAATGTCTTAACTCTAATATAACATGTAACTCCAACATTTGTTTTAACTGTAACACTATTAAAAGCAGTATCTGGAATTGTATGTGATTAAGTATTCCATAATTGGTCAAAAATTAATCCTCACCTATAAAGGATCAGGAATTGCATATTTGGTTGCCTGCTTGCTCTTTTTTTCCCTTTTACTGCCAACATTTAAATTCAAATAGGATCATACATAATCAGTCAAGTAGACTAAAAGGTATTTGAAGTAATATTCTGTCACTAAGTTGCCTTTGGGGAGATGTGTAATTGGTCTGCTTTACTAGACAGTCCAATGCATGCAAATGTATTTAGTGCTTATGACTTTCTCCAGAGTTCACACTGCCAATTCAGTGTGCTGTCATAGGTAGATGACTTTATATACTTTAAAGCTTTCATTGTATAATAAAAATGGCAAGAAAAATAAATGTTCACCAAGATGTTAAAAATAAGTGATGGGCCACTTTAAATGACAGCTAGCTCCAATACTCTATTGCTTGGGGATACATAGAAAATATTGTGAATAATTCTGTTTTTATCTAGAAAGCGTGCAAAGTGCTTTTTTCTTCTTAAGCATCAGTTAAAATCTATTTTGCATTCTTTTTGATCTTAGGGTTTTGATGTTATGTGCAATGAACTGAAACATTGCGTTACAAAAAGGAATCTTTATACAGTTGACAGCTTGCAGGTCTCTGAGGAATCTATTCAATTAGTGCAAGTCTTGGCTCCTCATAGTATCAAAACTCCCACAGAATTACAGATATCTTGGAGATTATATCTAATAACCCAGAAAAACATCATAAAATTCTTTCCTTAAAACAGATCATAAAACAAAAACTGGTTTTCTGTACTAGCAAAAGCAGTTGTATTTAGAATTTAGTATTTAGCTCATATTTGGTTAAAATGTCTTATCTCAATCTATTTTATGATTATATAGCTGCAAATTTAATCAGTTTTATCAAAAGCTACCATGTATGTGACTTCACCCTGATGATTTTACAATATCATATCTTATGTACGAGATGACCTATGAGTTAGATATTAATAGTGTAATCCAATGTTGAACTTGTGTAAGATGGACTAGATTGCTACTAAATACAGTAGATTTTTATAATGAGTGTGACAGGTTAGCTGCACAGAAAGTCAAGATCAGAGAGATTAGATATGTTTTAGAGAACAATTAAAAACGAACTGTTTTAAGGTTAAAATAGCAATAAAAATAGACAGCATATACTTTAATACAGACATAAAAAAGAGGGATTAGAACAAGGAACAAAATCAATGCCAGAAAGTTCTTTTTTGTGCACTTTGACCTTTTAGCCTGTGCTTACGACCCTTTCCCTTGTACTGAGCTGCCTTGTTCAGCCTTACACCTGCTTTGTGCCTTGCTATACTGTAATTTGCTGCATCACCCTAGGACTTTGATCTTCCCAAACTTACGAACTAGTTTCATGCCATTGACTTGTAATCTATGTATAGAATAAGCTTGATTCCAAATTACCTATATTGACCTCTACTAAGTCAGACCTTTTTTTGTCTTTCTCTCCTATTTAGTTATATCATTGAAATAACTGAGATTGAAGGGGTGCTTCAATTGGCAAAATATTTGTACCATAAGCATGAAGACTCAAAACTGAATCTCTAGCACCCACATAGAAAGTTGGAAATTATGATGTGCATCTGTAATCCGAGAACCAAGGAGTTAGAGAGAGGAGGAGCCCTGGAGCTTGCTGGCCAGTCTAGCTAAATCAGTGAGCTGCATGTCCATTGAGAAACTCTGTTTATAAAATAGGGTGGAGAGTGAACACAATTGGAGATGTGGATTCTGTACACCTGTGCTTACACAACCACTTGCAAACCTGAACATGAAACATATACACACAAAAATTTTTAATAAAACTTGAAGAGGATAATTATCTGATTCCTATGACAGTAAATAATCAACTTTTTAACTCCTCCACTCAACCAATAGCCTTTGGCAATCATTCATCTATCTATACAGTTGCAGAAAATAAGGCTTTTAGCCTTTAAAGGAAATAGACATTTTCATTATCAAGTTTTGTCATGAGAAAACATCTCACTATGGATTTATAAAAGATCTGGTTTGAAGGGCATCCTTCTTAGTTGTCATTTTATATAGTCTATTTTTAATATGTAACTTCTGTTCTTTCATCAATATTCATTCAGAAAAAAATATTATGCCAATTTAAAAATATCTTTTGTTATTGTAAAAAACTGGAAAATTGTTTTGATTATTAAAACTTTACTCAGTATAATTTTATAATATATATATATATATATATATATTACACACATTTTAACATTTTCATTTGTGGTATATATGTACATATATGTTTGTGTGTGTGTTTGTGTGTGTTTGTGTGTGTGTATGTATGTGTGCATTCATGCACATGTGTGTGTAGGTGCTTTGAGTGAGAAATTTAAGGTTGATACTGATTATCTTAGTCAATTGCTTTCCACCCTAACACTTAAGCAAGGTATGCCACTGTACCTAGTGGCCACGGTCTTCACTAGAGTAGCTGGCCATCCAGCTCCAGGAATCCACCCTCCACTGTACCTGCCCATACTGGGGTATAGATGCATGCCAACATACCTGTCCTCCCACCCCAACCCTTAGCACTGGGGTTACATACAGTTGCATACAACCTTGGTTAACTTTTTATGTGGGTGCCAGAGTTTGGACACACTTGAACAGCAAACTCCTTTTTTTTTTTTTAATTAGATATTTTCTTTATTTACATTTCAAATGATATCTCCTTTCTCTGTTTCCCCTCTGAAAAAAAACGCTATTCCCTCCCCACTCCCCCTACTCACCAACCCACTCTTTCCTGTTTCCTGGCCCTGGCATTCCCCTATACTGGGGCAAAGAACCTTCACAGGGCCAAGGTCCTCTTCTCCCATTGATGACCGACTACACCAGGGGATCCAAGGAGCTGAAGGTATGGGGTTTGCATCCCCATAGGAGGAACAACTAGTTATGAACTAACTAATACCCTCAGAGCTCCCAGATACTAAACTCTACCAACCAAAGAGTACACATGGTGGGACTCATGGCTCTAGCTGCATATGGAGCAGCAAACCCTTTATTGAAGGAACCATTTGCCAAGCCCCTTAATAGTTTTAAACTAAAGGAATTTAAATTTGTGGTTATGAATAACTATTGAATATCTACTCAATATTATGCCTGTGTTTGGCCTTCTGTGGGTAAATTAATGCCTACATTGTTAAACAGCAATCATTATTGTGGATGGAATGTATTCAGGAAGAATTTAGTGATATAGTTATTTTAAAAAATCAGAGATGTGCTGAATTCAAAATTAACAATCAAAATTCTGTAATGCAATTTCCTTGATCTCTTTAATTTTTAGAATAAAATACTCACAAATATGTACTACATTCATATTTTCATTCAGTTAGCTGGGAATGCTTTGATTTAGATTCTTTTACAACTGTTACATACTTTGCAATGTCTTATGCCAATGACTTTTTCTAATTTTAGTTCAAAAGTAAAGATGATTGGATTTTACCCTTAGTATTTTGTGTCAATCAATATGTGCTTCTACTTTCTAAAATAGTATTAATTTCAAAATGCTTATGTATATTAAATTTGATTTATTAATTTGTGTTTACTAATTTTTTGTGGTCATATATTGCCAAAATATATAAAAATTTATTTGTTTAAATTTTTAGTTTTAATGAGAAAGTCATGAATTTGATTAAAATTACACAAGTTATGAGGCTGTTGTTGATCGAATGTTAAGTTTAGACCGAGAAAAAAGAATTTGGTCAATACTTAGTTTTCTTGTTCCTCCTTAAAAATGATGACACGTGAAAAAAATGTGGTGAAACATTTGCATTTCATGTGTTCTGTGATAAAGCCAAAGAGGATACACTGAGGGGACAGAAGTTGTAGGCATTTCATTGTTATGGTGGTTTTATGGCAATGCAATGGAAAATCGTTACCATATTATACATGCCTCAATTTTCCAAACTTACTTGTTATTTAAAATCTCCTATAGCCTGACTAATTCTGTGTACTCAGTTGAAAATGAAAGTTCAAACAATGAGAAGCAATCACTTAATCCAGTTGTTATTGGACCTCTTTCCCATCTCTATTTGAGTTTTCTACAAGGAGCTAGGAAGCATAAGGTTTAATCTTTGAATGAAAAAATAAAGCACAGACTGTGTTCTCAGGGTGACTCCAGACGATAGAAGATAAAATGACAATCATGAGGAGGGGAGGGGTAAGGAAGGCAAGTAGGAAGGACAAGAAGGAGAATGTTTCTTCAAACTTGACTTGCTGAGAGTGATAATTAAGGACTGGGATTCCCTTTCTAACAAATTTTAGAGTTAGCATAAAAAGTAATGGGTTTCATTTTTTTCACCTTTGCACATGTGCTCACAAGCACACACATAGAGATACACAAATAATGATACTCTGTAAATTAATGGTATACATATGAGGAAAAAAATTGTGACTTTGTCCTGAGTCTGGTTAATTTTGTTTAATATAATGAAATCCACTTGCATCAATTATCCTGAAACTGTAATATTTCAGTTATAGTTACAGTTTATAGATAAAGAAAACCCTATTTTGTCTATTCAATGTGTTTCTTTATCCAATCACCCATTGATGGATATCTGGTCCTGTCAAATTTCTTAACCATTTTAACTAGTGCATCGATAAAAATGTTTCTGATATGTTGGTTGAGAATCCTTTCAGTGCAAGAGCTGACTCTTATGGTAGCTCTGTTTTAATTTTTAATGGAGCCTTTGTATTTGCTTTTCCACCAAGCCTAGTCACATCCTTAACAGTGTTTATTATCAATTGTTCTCTTGATGGTAACTGTTTTGATTAAAGTGAGATAGAAATGTACCTTTTAAACCACTCTTTAAAAACTGTTGAACATATTAAAAATAGTTGGCTATTTATAATTTTAGTTTGAGAGCTGGATATTCAGTTCATTAACCCATTTTCTGATCAGATAACTGAGGGATCATTGATGTTTTGTAGTTCTTAATATATTATATGTAGGAACACCCTTGGTGTAGATGACAATTCTATATGATGTATTTCCATTTTATATTCTGACTCTACTTTACTGAGGATTTTCTTTGATATGCAGAGTGTTAAGGATTTAGACCTAGAAAAAGGATATTATGAGTTAAAAGGCAGGAAATGAAACATATTATTTCCAAACCAGATACTAATATAAATCATTGTATTAGATAACTGTTGTGATGTCATGATAGTATAAGGTTGCAAGTATCAGAGATCATACCATTTTTATTTATGATACATGAAGGAGTCAAAATACTCTATAAACTAAGCATTTAAGGGGGCAAAGTCAAGTCTTCACATTTGGATTGTTGTGTATATTTTCTTAATCTCTGTACTGGAAATCCAGGACCAAATAAATGACCTTTGCCAGTCCATACTTTGACTACTTTAGAAACATCATTAGCAAACATATTTATGGTATAATTTAAGCCATGAAATCAGTAATGGTTGCTCTTAAGGAAAATTGATTGTCTGATGCCTGTCACAAGCCAACTCTTATTCAGCAACTAAAGGTTGTCCATGATGCCAAAGACTACGCTGAGTGCATGCAAGTGAGTGACCTATTTATAGGATAAGATAAGGCCTTTTCATGAATATTTTATCATCTATTACAGAGTATTTCTAGGTATAAGATATTTTTCCTGAAGGTGTGCATCAGCTGTAGGAGTTCTTTGGTAGGATTTTTGGGGTTGCTTATGTGTACTATCATCATCTGTAAATAGCAATACCTTGACTTCTTCCTTACCAATTTGTAGACCTTTGATCTCCTCTCATTGTTTTATTGCTCTGGCTACAACTTCAAGTACTATATTGAATAGATAGGGAAAGAGTGGACAGCCTTGTCTTTTCACTGATTTTAATGAAAATGTTAATCTAATGAGAATATTATGTAGTAGATTACACTGATGGGTCTTCACATATTGAATCATCCCTGAATTCGTGGGATGAAGACTACCTGATCTTGATGGATGATATCTTTGATATATTCCTGGATTCATTTTGCAAATATTGTATGTAGCATTTTTGCATCAGGGTTCATGAGAGAAATGAGACTGATGTTCTCTTTCTTTGTTGAGTCTTTGTGTGGTTTAGGTATCAAAGTGATTTGAGCTTCATAGAATGAGTTTTGCAGAATTCCTTCTGTTTCTATTGTGCCTTAGTTAGGGTTTTGCTGCTGTGAACAGACACCATGACCAAGGCAATTCTAATAAAAATAACATTTAATTGGGGCTGGCTTACAGGTTCAGAGGTTCAGTCCATTATCATCAACGCAGGAACATGGCAGAATCCAGGCAGACATGGTACAGGAGTAGTTGAGAGTTCTACATCTTCATCTGAAGTCTGCTAGAAGAATACTGAATTCCAGGCAGCTAGGACTAGGGTATTAAATCCCACACCCACAGTGACATACCTACTTCTACAAGGTACACCATCTAATAGTGCCACTCCCTGATCCAAGCATATTCACACCATCACATATTGTATGAAACAGCTTGAAGAGTATTGGTATTAGCTCTTCTTTAAAAGTCTTGAGAGCCATCTCATGGGCAAGCATCAATCCTTAACATTACTAGTGATATTCTGTTACATTTTCAGAACACCCACAGGCAAACAGTGGATGGATCTTGGGGACTCCTGTGGAAGAACAGGAGGATGGATTGCGGCCCCTGGAGTGGAGGTTATCCCAAAAGCTGTTAGAATATGTGGAATATGTTTTTCTAGGTGGGCTGCCTTGTATGACTTCAGTGGGAGAGAAAGATCCCAGACTTGCAGAGACTTGAAGTGCCCAGGTTGGGAAACATCCAAGATGGCCCATACTGGCTCAGAGGTGAAGGACAGAGAGGGATGCAGGAAGGATTTGGGAGGGAGGTGACCATGAGGAGGGCAGTGCGCAGGATGTAAAGTGAAGAAGTTAAAAAAAATAATAAGTTAAATTAAGGAAAAAAAACATATTTTGTCTTCCAGATCTAAAGTAAAGGAAGCCATTTATATGTTTGGCTAGTTTTAAAAATTATACTTTTTGATTAATAATACTGTAATATATGTAGTTTGTGAGTGAAAACAGAGATCGTTTAAGTTGAGATAGACTGATTGGGGACAATTGTCATCAGTGTCTATATTATCGATGTTCCTTGGAAGCTGATATGACCATCATTCATGTTGTTATTGAACATTGCCTCTGTCTGAAATGGAGATGATTATGGGAAAAATTCTTTTAATTTGTCTACAAATAAACAAGTTAAAAATAGCTTCCATATTCCTTAATTGGTAAAAAAGAACTCAGCATCTAATGTTGATGATATTTATCTGGAATAGGCATATCAAATTCTTTTCTCATTATACACATTATACACATGAGGACCTATGTATTTGGTACTTGCTGATTTGCATGATGGATTCATCTGTGTAACGTTTTGTTGTTCAGTATCTAACTTGTTGTCAGTAGCCAGATATATGTAGTCAATGAATAACAAGAGATAACTCCACACACTTCTGCTGACATTATCATGGCATAACAAGAAAGAGCTGGTAAAACTCAGCCTGTATTTCAGTCTATTTATTGTTAAAAACAAAACAAAACAAATCAAAAAACCAAGAATCCATTGCAGTGCCAGTGAAAATCTCTAGGACAATTAACAGCCTCCACCATCTCCTGAATTTCTGGAAGCAAGGACATTTCGCTTCTCTGTCAGTGTGTCACCACAGCTATGTTTGCACCACAGCAGAAGCTGGTGAATGTCTCCTGCTGTGAGTCAACCCAGCCATTTGTTCTCTCTGCAGCCAGCTATTTTCATGGAAGATGTTTGGTTGATAAAAACCACTCAGCTGATGTTAAAACAGATTCTGTTCCAGATTCTGTTAAATAAGCTAATACGTGAAAAGCTTCTCAACGAATGCCTGAAAGATGGTGACAGAGTGTGTGCTGTTAGCCACTCTTTTTCTGGAACTAAGGCTCGATTTTCTTGGCAAGTTTTAAGATGATTCAATGAAGTTGTCTCCCTAGATTTAAAACATCTACTCACTAACATATTATTTAATCTTTATCCATCAAGGCAATCACCAGGAATTTACTACAGATTTCAGAGTTTAACTGGGTAGATCATGAAATATTACATCTTGCAGAATATAATTGAATTTAAATAAATTCTGCATATGCTATTATGTTGTATAAATGTTATTGAGTATGACTGTGTATGTTAAGTACAGCCACCTGTAGCTTATGCACGTTGCTGTACTTTGTCAGGGAATTTGCCTTGTAAACCAGTAAAGAAACTCTAAAAGCTTCATATGATTAAGCCTCTAAAGATGCCTACTTTTAAAAAGAAATAACTTCAGTTATATTTCTTTACTCACAATAACTTACTCACCCAGCTTAGATTTGGATGCATGTGTACAGGTGTTTGTATGTGTACATGTATGAGTACTCATTATTTTTGGAACTCTATGCAATATTATAAATATAGAGAGGTTTATAGTAAACCATAAAGGAGGGTGAATAGTGTCAAGTTTAAGAAATTCTGTACTCGATTAGCCAATGGTGCCAATGAAAAAGCAACTAACTATAAAAACTAACTAATGTAGCTAACCATAAATTATGTGCGTAGTTGAGAATTGCTATTAAACTTGATGTTAGAAGTCACTTATCACCTATTTTTTTCTAAGATAGTCTATAGTGATCAAAATACAATAGAATTAACAATCTTTTAGAAGACCATCTACTAAGGTTTATTCACAATAAGCTACATACAAAGATGACCCTGGCATAACATTGTGATCTTTATAGTTATAATTTACAGAAGTTTTCCTGCAGTCACAGAACCCTAGCTCAGTCAGGTAAGGATGCTTGTGTTCATTACAGATCTAGGCTGTAGCTATTTATATATTTATTTATTTACATCCAGTTTCAATGACTCATTTCCCATTTGAGATCACTCTGAGCCCAACTGGGGTTCAATAATCAATGCTAGCAGAGATGTTACCTTCCAACTTACCCTTGTCATTTTAACTACATATGTGTGAACTCCAGAGGTTACCATTCAAGGTACTGTATCAAAGACTT
>NW_022196894.1:72663193-72674884 GCF_008632895.1 Mastomys coucha | reverse complement strand
TAGAAGACAGATAGCAATTGAAAATTTTCAATTGTTTTTCTTAGGTCCAAAAGGATATACCAACTGTAGTGCAAAACTGATTTTTAGGAAGACATCTGTTGGTGAGATCCAATTATAGAAAATAAACTAATAAGTCAAAACACTTCCCTAAAAGCTAAGTAACAGGTAACTGAAAAAAATTAGTAAAATGTAAAAAGAAGTTGAAATTCTATAATTGAACACCTGCTTTCTCCATGGATTAAAATGAAATGGGAAATGATGCCATTGAGTAAGAGAAGCTAGAGAGCAGTGTTGATGTCAGCATACTTACTGACATTCAGAGGAGCCCACTGAAACATTCTAGGTTTGTGGTATTGATCATGCCCTCAAATATCTCTGATTCTCAGTTGTCTTAGATATACACTTGAACTAATAAAATCCATGATTTTCTGGTATAAGAAATCAAGTGCTTAGAAAAGGCAAAATTTTGTCCTGAAAATCTAAAGTAACTATTACCATGACTGCTACTATATCATAGAGCTATACAGCATCTTTCATTGTGACCTTCCAGGATGCCCACCTACTTCTGACAAGGATACAAATAATAACAATGTAAGAGGTCAAGTTTACATTTGGTCTTTAAAGTTTGGATAATTAGTACTTGATTTCCTTTAAACTTACAATGAGACTGTCACCACATGCTCTGGATCTCTGTGCATCCTCTTTCACATTCTTGTAATCTGTTCATATCTGTGGAAGATGACTGTTTTAAATGTGTTAGGGCTTCACATCACTCAAACCTGTTTACATATTTTGATTCCCTTTTTAGTGGTTATTTTATTTATTTGCATTTCAAATGTTATCCTGCTTTCTGGTTTCCCCTCAACAAACCCTCTACCCCTGCTTCTATGAGGATGCTCCCACAAACCTCATCTTTTGATTGACCCTTATCACTTTATTTCTGGAAAATCCTTTCTCTTGAAGTTTTACATTGCCCAGTCACCTGGAACCACTCCCCTCTGCTGCGAATGGGTTTAACAATTGCTGTTTTACATTTCTACTTCATTTTCTTATGCCTGACTATTTATACTATGCAATAACAGACAATGTTATCAATTTCATTATGAATATCAAGTTTCCATTAGAAAACACCACCCAATATTATTAGAATAAATTTTAATAACTTAGATCTTTTCTCCTTGCTTTCTTTAAAAATGTTAGTTTTTTTGAGCTATGCAAACTTACACAGTTCTGTGTTTTCTGACTTTGTTTTAAATAGATAGATAGCTCAAGGCATTCCCCCATCATCTCTGCCTGAGTGGACTTAAAGAAAGGACTCTTATTTTTGTTCCATTTGAATACATGTACCCAGGATAACTCACTGATGACCATCTAGTCCCTAGTCATTTGACACTTACTACATTAAGATTACATAGTATTGTGATACAGACCAAGTTGCTACAGTGAAATTCCAAGGAGAAATTTTTAACACCCATCAAACAGCTCTTCTTCAGATGGCATTATAATTTAGAAAGAAAAACATGCTCTATGGTTTCCTGTCATATTGGTTACAATTTTTGCTTTGAAAAACTCAAACTGAGAATGTTGATCTCAGAACAGAATTAGAACTAGAGCAATTCTTCTGTCCTCTGTGGAAAAAACAAGAAAGAAAGCCACAGATCAAATGCCATTTTCAAACAGCTGGTTGAGTCAGAAAAATGAATAATTTAAAGGGAGGATACTTTGTGGCTTTAATATCTTCAGTAGGGCATGATGGTCTCAGCACATTCTGCAGTATGTGCTGCTGGGTGCGCTTACCATCAACAGCAACACTCTACATCAAAGTGATCAGCTGCTGGATGTTTTAGTATATTAATGTGACATTCTAATTAATCCACATAAGAAGTACCATTGCTCCTAGAAGCTAATGATCAAAGGAAGGCCATGATTAGGCATGTCAGTTTAGAAAATTTCATCAGTACCCTGCTTATTGTAATGACTTCATTGTTAGGAAGCCACATTGTTAAAAAAGCAGACAGCTGTTCACCAGTGTTTCAAAAGGAATAAAACAAAGCCAAATGGCCCAACACATACTAATGAAGAAAAGGATAAAAGTAAACCCATCAAAAAGAAAGTAGTTATTTAGGTATAACGTTATGTCTTAAAGGGTCAGATTTAAGTTCCAAATATCAACAGTTGAAGGTATCCTAGATTTTCTTCAACTCTTTGGTGACTCAGTCACCACCTATTTAGGTCTCTTCTGATCTCAGGGAGTGAGGAGGGATAAAATATGCCTCTCGGGGGTTAATGGTCTGGGTCACAATAAAAAGTAAGAAAAACATAATGGCATGATGTTATTTGTAGAATATAATAAGTTATTTTAAAGATATATGGTAAAGTAACCTGTGAGATGCATCAACAGGTAATGGCACTGTGGCCAAGACTTAGGAACATGGCTGGATAACCAGGACCCATGATGGACGGAGAGAAACGTGTCCAGCAAGTTGTCCCCTGACCTCCATAAAGATAGCCTCTATCTCCACAGTCCATATATACGCACTTAGTCACAAATACATATATATTTGTAAAGATATACACAACAAGAGTTATATTTAACTATGTGTTTCAAAAACATTTGCAGCATGAAGGAAAACTTCACAGCATTCTTAAGAAATAAAACTGAGGTGATACACTCAAAAAATCCATAATTTTGCTGTGCAAAATAAAGATCAGAAAATATTCTAACATGATGGGCATTGAAAAAAATCATACCGACATTTAAAGTGCTTAAGTTATATATTGTTATTTATAGAAATACATGTAATAAATGCCAAAAGTCCCAAATTTAGTTGTGTAACGACGAAATTTTTCACTACTCTAAATTACAGCAGAAAAATGTCAGCTATTAAAACAATAAAAATGTCCATGCAAAGAATAAGCAACTCTTTTCTTTTTTTTTTTTTTTCATTTTTTTTTTATTTTAGATATTTTCTTTATTTACATGCGAATTTCTCCTTTCCCAGTTTCCCCTCCAAAAAACAAAAAAACAAACAAAAACAAACCCCTGTTGCCTCCCCCCTCCCCATGCCTGCCACCCCGCCCTCTCCCACTTTCTGGCCCTGGCATTCCCCTACACTGGGGCACAGAAACTTCACAGGGCCGAGGTCCTCTCCTCCTATTGATGATCGATTTTGCAATCCTCTACCATACACATGCTGCTTGAACAATCAGACCCCTCTATGTGCAGTCCTTGGTTGGTGGTTGAGACCCTGGGAAAGCAACTCTTTTCAACAGCTTGAATTCATTCCACCTACCTCAAAGTCAATATTTATATTTTCTAAGACTTGTTTACGTTCCTTAGAACAGTCCTTGAGGGAAAGATGCTCTTGCTTGGCTGTGGAATACTTCCTCACACAATGAGGACAACAAGTTTCACCAGTGAACAGCACATTCAATAAGTGACGCAGAACAGGAAATGCAGTGGTTTTCTGAAATGGTCTCCCAAACTTCTTTAAACTTTACATATTGATCACTGCTGGCTCTTTGCCCTACCCATGGAAACCACAGACGACCGGTGATGGCACAAAATAATAGAGTAAGAAATGCCTTCTGAAATGAGGTCATATGCAGCTTGTCCATGGTCATCCTAAAATGCTATTGGAATGTTTTGTCAGGGGTTTTGGTGCACCCTGTTGCACCCAGCTTCACACCTGGGGAACAAATGGCACCTTGAAAGGATACACGCAAGCTAACAGTTCAAAGTTTCTCTATTTAATTGCTCCCACCAAGGTTCTAAAGCACTAACTGAAGATATGCTCGATATTTCCAAGTACTTAGATATAAAGTCAGACTAACACACTCCTCTGAGCTTTTCATTCTCTTGATCCATAGAATAAAGAGAATTATAAAGAGTACTGTATTCCTGTTATTCAATTTCATCTCATAAATTATCAGTGCATGCAAAAATAATACTAATTTTGATTGTTTCATTCCTTAAATTAGTAGATTCATAACTTATCATGTAGTTAACTTCATATTTATGTATCTGCTTAATGTATACAACTGTTTTACGTGCTTGAGTATCTGTGAACCTTGTGTGCCCACAGAGGTCAGCATACAGTGTCAGAGGGGATGGAGTTATGTAGGTGCTGGGGATAGAATCTGGGTCTTCTGCAAGAATAAGTGGTACAACCTGCTGGGACACTTCTCTAGTCTAAGATATATATTTTAAATCTGCTCATACGTAGCCAGGTGGAGTTCAGAGCAAGTAACTTTCTTGACAGGCTAGACTTTTAAATGGAAGGACAAAATCATAAACCACATTTGCCCATGTCTGGAGGCCATTTTAAAAATATTGATTTTTGGTTCAATTATGTTTTTAAGGGCTTAAAAACAAAAAATGAAAACAAAACCATGATTGTAAGTGGTTATTGTGATTTTTAATAAACTCATATCCATGATACTGTCAACTGCAATTTCAATTAACTTTGCATCAGTTGAGTGAAAAGATAGTTTTGTCTAATGTAGTTTGGAGGGAGAGCAGTTGCTGAGTTAATATTTCAATTATCCTGACATCATGGTTTTTCTTATTGAATCTAATTTGGGTGTTGGAAGATAAATGGCTGAATGGAAGAGTTAACCAGCTTGCACAAGGCAGGTTGATGCCTTCAGAGAAGAATAGAATATTTTATTTTCATATTTGTTTACATTTGGTTTTATGTGTAGTATGGTAATTGGCTTGAATGAGAATGCCCACATAAGGTCTTATATTTGAATGCTTGGTTCCAAGTTCTTAGAACTGCTTAAAACATATTAGACTGTGTAACATGGTTGGAGGAAGTCTATAACCAGGATATATGCTTCCCAAATATCTCTTTCTGTATATTTGTCTCCCTGTCTCTCTGTCTCTCTTTGTCTGTCTCTCTATCTCCATCTCTTCACTTCTCTCTCTGTCTCTCTGCCACTGTCTGTCTCTTTCTGCTTTTAGATCAGTGTAAGCTACTGGTATTCTTCCAGTGCTTTGTCTCCCTGCCAGTTGCCATTTTCCCCACTATTATTGTCATGGACTTTAATCCTCTGGAACTGTAATCCCCTGTAAAAGGTAGTCTTGGGGCATTTTTCCATACTCCTGTTCTTATATAAAACTGCTAGGAGTTTCTATGCCTGTTCTAGCCTGTTTTAGCTATGGAATAAAGAGAGAGAGATCTGATTTTATACACACACACACACACACACACACACACACACACACACACACACATTTTCACCATCACCACCACCATCATCATCATCATCATCATCATCATCATCATCATCATCATCAACAACAACAACAACAACAAACTACAAGCCTAAGTAGGATCTGAGCTATTCTAACCTTCTAAGTCTACCTATTTCCCACCCATGTCGTCCTCCACCTTTAGAATGAGTCTTGTTCTGGCTCACTGCTGTCCATGTCTGTCCTCATAGACACTCCCTTTGGCGAACTGCTCATGGAGACTCCTCGTTGTCTCTTCACGCTTTCCTCTCCCCTTAGTTCTTCTCCCTCTGGTCTCTCTGAGACCCCCCTGAGTCACATCAGAATCCTTCTTCCCTATTCTCTTCTGTCCCGCTAATTGGCTGATCAGCTCTTTAGTAACCAATCATGGAGGATGGAAATCAAGTTTTACATGATATGGAGAGCAAAGATACTTGATCATGCTCTCCTCTGGACTGCAACTAGATGTCTGGGAATAGAAATCAGCATCTGAATACATAGTGCGCAAAGTCACTCTCAGCAACCCCCCAAATTAACCTTTTTCTTTTAGAAGGTGCCTTTGCCATACTATTTTGTTATGGCAATGGAAAAATTGTTAAGAACATGTGGTCCATATCTATTCCTTTTTTTTTTTTTGGAGAGGGGGAGTGTTTCTCTGTGTAGCCCTGACTGTCCTGGAACTCACTCTGTAGACCAGGGGGGCCTTGAACTACAGAAATCTGCCTGCCTCTGCCTCCCAGGTGCTAGAATTAAAGGTGTGCACCACCACTACCTGGCCCCATTCCTTTCTTAAAATCAGTAAAAATAATATAATTAACAGTCTTAGAGTAGAGTTGATCTGTAGAGGAGATCAAAGGACTTGAAATATAAATCGTCAAAGTAAGAATAGAAGTGCAGAGCTGAATCAGGATCATTGAGCTATTTCTTCATGAGACTTAAATTAATACATAGAAAGAATAAAATTCAAAATGCAAGACAGGAAACTTTCAGATTTTAGAATTAATGTGACATTCAGATGAAGTTATCCTATAACCACATTAGAAATGTAATCTCTCTCATCCAAAATGCTTGGGATGAGATGTAGTTGGAGTTGCATTTCCTTCAGATTCTGAAATATTGTTACATACATAGTGAGATTCCACTGGGCTGTGATCCATATCCAAACGTAAGTTATTCATGGTTCATATACACCAAAGCATAGCACCTGATGATAATTTTATTTAGCATTTGTATATGTGTGTATACCTACCACAGTGCACTTCTGGATGCTGGAAGACTTGTTGCTAGATTCAGTTCTTTTATTATGTAGATGCCAGGGTTCAAATTCAGGCCATCAAACTTGACAGAAAACATCTTTACTCAACAAGCCTTCCCATTGTACCCCTTATTCAGTACATTTAGAATGTCCCTGTCTAGAATATAGCTTGAATAGTGAGATTAGATACTGGATTTTCCCTTTTTGATACAATTACAACACTCACAAGTTTCAGTTATCAGAGCATTTCAAAGTTTTGGAAAACAAATATTCATTAATATTTCTTCATTAAAAACATTTAACTATATATTTTCTGAAGGATTTTTATTGATATTACTCTCTATGATACTAAAAAATAGATAGAAGTATTGGATAAGATCCATTCACTATATCTTAATATTAACATTGTTGAATTATTAGGTTAATGATGCTTTTATGTAAAAAGCAACTTCAGGAAGTCATATGGGATGCTTAACTGATGGATCCTGACCATTTGAGTCAGGTTCATTCTGGCTCAATTTGATATTGATTTTCATTTCATAATGGATTAACTGGACATTGTAAGATTTCAAAGGGGGGAATTAATCTATTATGATATGTAAAAAGAATATTTTAAGTTTCCCTAGAGATCAAAGGTCTTGGAGGATGGCAATCTGTTACAAGAATGTGCAGTTCACAGATATCTTACAAATAACAAGTTTTACTTGTGATCATTTACATAAATTAACAAAGATTGACACATTAGTTATCTCTACCAATTAAACATATTTCAAGATCCAAATGTCTACAAAATTGTGATTGTTCATTACATACCCATGTGAAAATAAATTGTCATGTATTTCTCAGTCATTTATTAACAGCCCTTGGACACAGCAATGAAACAGCAGAAACTTATATGTTTGTTACTCTCCAATGGAAGACCAACCATTACTCAGTCACTTAGACTAAATTGTAAACAAACCGTAGAAGAGAATTATACTGACCATTTGATGCTGTGTAACAAGAATGTTTTACTCACTCAATGAGGAAAAGGAATGTTTATAAACAATGAATTAAAGGATGTTCCATTTGCTGCAATTAGGATATAATTACTAGAGTTTGGAGCACTATAATTTGATGTCAAGGTTGAAAATGTGTGTTTGTGTGTGTGTGTGTGTGTGTGTGTGTGTTTTCTCACCAAGTCCTTGTTCCTCTAACCTCACATGCTTTATGGAATCAGCCTTCTGTGAGAAGTTTTAGAGAGAAATTTCACTGTACAAATATCCTACTGTGAAAGGAAGAAATCCACAAACAACTCTGATATAGTAGGAAGACAGTCAGGGCATCCATAGGTATGGGTTGGTGGAGCATTGGCATGAAGGGTTCTGTCAGTATCTCTGTGAGAAGTAAGATCATACTGTTTGTCTCTGATACAGCCCCCTACAGTTTATTTCTTAACTCCAGTACATGACAGAAAATCTGAGACAGAAATTTTTTGAAAAGGTGGGGGGACATACAGACAATAAGGCAAGGTTACAGGTGGAGAAGATCCACTTTGAGACAAATACATGTGAGTACAGGTTTGAAAAAAGAGAAGATGACAAGTGAATCCAGACAAGAAGAACATTATTGAAGAACTCCCAATAGGGCTTAAGTGTGATTTAGAAAAAAGTACCCATTACAGAATGTCTGAGGAATACATTAATGATATTTCCTGAATCTGGTAGAAATAGATGGAACCAAGCAAGACAACCAAGTACACATAGTGTTTCGTTTGAGTTACGAGGTGGGGGGGGTCAATAGGAATACTTGTGAGAAGACTCTAGGAGAGCAAGGGGACTCTAGGTTATCTGGAAAGACGATGTGCAGAATTTTGTGTGGAAGGATGGATGATTGAAAGATAAATTCTCTCTCATATCAGGTCAGGTGGTGAAAGGTTCCAATTCAACCTTGTTGACTAGTTTTGCATAATTATAGAGAATATGACAGTATAGAACATGACTCTGTCCTTCTCACATTCCAGATAGGTAAGCTGTGGATCAGAAACCAGAAACCATTAATCAAAGTCAACATGTTAGCTACAGGAATGTCTGTACTTTTATTTAATATTTTCTTTATTTAAAGAATATCAACTACCTTGGCTATTTTCATTTAATTCTCAAAGGTTTAATCATTACAAATTTTTATTTAAACTAACTTTTTGTTATTTTTGTTTTTCCTTAATTTATAATAAATTTTATGTAAAATCTAACCCAAACATTCTAATTTAACCAGTGCCCCAAAATTCAAAGGAATAAACACACCACACACACACACACACACACACACACACACACACACACACACACTGTTTTGTTCATGAAGAATAATCAGAAAACTGACTTCTTCCATACTAGCAGCAATCAACTGTCAATAACTCTTCAGATAGGGGGAGGGACTTCCTGACGCATACTTCCTCCTTGCCGGGATTTTGTGTGGCTTGGTTGCTTATATCTTAAGCATGCTATTATTACCACCTTTATTTAGTTCATGAAGGTAAATGCCTTGGCATATCCAGAAAACAATTTCCTATTCATATCCACAATCTCTGGGTCTTACAATCTTCTAGCCTTTCTTTGACAATGATCTCTGAGCCTTGAGATGAGATGTGAGGTCTCCAAGAAACTACTCATGCTCCAATAGTCAGCCAAATATCTATGCACAAACCTGAGGCACTCAATAAACCCTATGGGTTTATTTTCTTTTTCATTAATTTTATTTAATTCCTTTACATCCAGATTGAAGCTTCACCTTCCTGTCCTCCTCCCATTCCCCTTCCCTTTCTCCTCAGAGAAGGGGAGGCGTCCCTTGTATATCAACCCACCTTGCCTTGGCATAATATGTTGTAGTAGGACTAGGTTCATCTTCTTCTATTGAACCTAGACAAGGCAGCTCAGCTAGGGGGAAAGGGGTCCAAAGGCAGACAACAGAGTCAGTCAGCCCCTGTTAGGTGTTGTTAGGTGTCCAACATGAAGACCAAGCTGTATATCTGTTACATATGTGTAGAGGCCTAAATCCTTCCCATGCCTCCTTTTTGGTTAGTGCTTCAGGTTCTGTGGGCCCCCATGGGCCCAGGTTAGTTGATTCTTTAGGTTTCTTGTTGTGTCCTTGACTATTCTGGCTCCTTCAATCCCTCTTCCACAGGATTTCCAGAGCTCTACCTGATGTTTGGCTGTGCGGTTCTACATTGGTTTCCATGGTTTTATTAAAAGTGAGAAGGTTTGTAATTGGGAGGGAATTGTAGTGGTAGGTATAGAGGAGAAAGTGAAAGAGAAAATGGGTGGCCTTGAGCAAAGCTTACTGGATGCATGTAGGAAATTATCATTCTGTAAGAAAATAAAGTTTTAAAAGGAAACATGTAAGAAAAAATTAATTATCTGAAATAAAAATGGCTTCAATGAAAAATAAACACAGGTTTTGAAGTATAGAGCATCTCAGTTACATATACCACCAATGTTATAGCAGTAGCAAACCTATCAGGGAAATATTTTTTAAGATCAATAGGAGTCACAATGCAAGAGGATTTTTGAAAGAAAAACATCAATGTCTGCAAGAAAAGCAAAGATTGGCTTTGTGTAGTATGCTTGCCCATCCTGAGGTGTACCAATGAAACACACATATCAACATGATTAACAAATGTGTGCTAGAGATCTTGGTGTTGAAAACAGAACCCATTACAACCTTTGTGAGCTTATCATTTATCCTTTATATTTATTCAATGTTCTCATCTATAGAAAAATATGGGAATATTTTGTATACCCAGTGGTTAAGAAATAGCATCATAGCACTTTGCTGAATACATAATAAACTATTTCTGGCTTATTTAAAAGCTTTTTAAAATGTGTAGTGTGCTCATTACTGTAAAGTTAGAGATAACTTCATGGCCAAGTTCTCCTATAGCTTGAGAGTGGGAATCTGTTTTGATGCTTCTTAGGATAATAGCATTCTGATATCTTCTGGTATGATGATTTTTACTCATTCATAGCTTTCATAATCTGGAACATTCATATTTTACATACTGAAACCCATTTGTTTCCAATCATACATAAGTTTGAGAGTCACCACAGTATAAAATGACTTGATATATATATTCAAAGGATTTTAAATGTGAATAATTAATCTGCTACTTATGCTTTAAATTTTGATGTTCCTAATCATAGATATTTTAAATACATCTTCCAAATGTAGCCTCCAATATTCTTAGTTCTGATTAACAATTCTTTCATGTCTCCAGATTAGTGAATGATTCACATTGATTAGTTCTTACAACAGATTCCCCACTGTCAATTAGAAATATATTAATACAATTTGAAAGAATGATGCTATAGAAGCTATAGAACAAAAATAATTAATTAATTAGTTGATCTGCTGCAGCCTAGTTAGCTATGTAAACTCATGCTAATTATGTGGTTTGTCTTAGTGTTTTAGTGCAGTGAAAAGACACCATAGTACTTATAAAGGGCAACATTTAGTTGGGTATGGCTTACAGGTTCAGAAGTTTAGTTCATTATCATCAACATGAGAGCATCTTAGTGTTCAGGCATGCACGGTACAGGAGGAGCTGAGAGTTCTATATCTCCTTTCAAAGGTAAACAAGAGCATAATCTCTTCCACATAGCTAGGAGAAGGGTCTTAAAGCCCACCTCCAAGAGTGACACACTTCCTCCAACAAGGTCACACCCTGTAATAGTGAAACTCCATGGTCCAAGCATATTCCAACAACTACATGGTTATATCTAAATCACATATATTTTATTACTAATGAAAAAGTTTATGTTTCTGCTGCACATTTAACATTGTTGACTGTATATTATAGGTAGTAAATAACATAGTCTTTATATATGAAATTATACTGCTATGAGTAATACTAGACTCTTTGGAAAATTTAAATAGTTTCCACAGATGACTACAAATCAAGTAAGTGAGGGAATTTGTTGAAGAAGCCAGATAGATAGAACATTACCAAGTTTATCCTTGGGAAAAACAGTACAGGAAGGGTAGAAAACACTTTTCTTCAAGAAACAGCATACAGTTCTAGATCACATCTTATGTATTTTAAAATCCAGTCTGAATTTTAAGATATGAATTTTTATTTCCTTCTGTTTACACAAAAGTACTACTTATTACTAGGTTTATCTCAACAATGTTTCAAAATGTCTTTCCAGTAGGAATCTCTCTCTCT
>NW_022196894.1:72579429-72663183 GCF_008632895.1 Mastomys coucha | reverse complement strand
ACACACACACCACAGACATAAATACCATAGGGACACAAAACATAGAAACACACACACAGGAATGTATATTATGGTTTTAATCCAAAAACATATATGCTTATCTATCTATCTATCTATCTATCTATCTATCTATCTATCTATCTATCTATCATGTATCAACTATCTATTATTCATCTGTCTGCCTATCACCTACTAAAAGAATTATATTCTTAACCCTGATTAAGATCATCGAGTAGACTTTCATGAACCATAAATCTTTACATATCTCTAAACCTAATGCGGTGATTTATTATGTTGCTGTGTACTGTCAATTGTCCAGACGCTTCTTTGTGATCCTATTGCAAATGGAGCTTACTAAATACAAAACTGTGCATCCATGATTCTTATAGATGTCATTCACATGACATGTTTATGCTTCTTCTTTATTATACAGAAAATTTTGTTCTTTGTTTGTGGGCTTTTTTATGGAATCTTTTTTATCATCTTAATAACCTCATTCTATTTGAGAAATACAAACTAAAAATTCCAAGTAGAAGAAAATTACCTTATTTTTATACTAAGTGCTTTGTGGCAAAATTTAGAAAGACATTTCCTTTCATTGCATTTGAATTTTGTAGCATCTCCTCTCAATTTCTCAACAATGATAAGTTGTACTATAACTACTAGTCATTAGGCTGCCGTTCTAAAAATTACTGGAGAGGTTTATAATTTGGCTATGTACAAGTAACATTAATGAAATAGAAAGGAAACCACATTCAGGAAATAACATAAGTGTAATAACTATAAGTGTTGACAAAATTATTCTTCTGAAGGAGGTAACCAGAGTTTTCAGATACAACTATAATTCACTATCTGCATTGACCTTCAGGAAGTGACAGGTTTCTGGGTCTCAGTTTGGTAGGTGACATTAATTAAACTTCATAGAATTATGACAAATGACGACAAATAACTGAGTACCAGGAAGATCACATAAGGCTGTAAATGTCAGTTATAGGTTTTATATATTATCACAATTGTGGTCTTTTCTTTCAGTGAGGATGCAATTAGGCCATAAGGCAGGCTAAAAAAAAAGATGTCTTTTAAACTTGAATGTGTATACAAATCACTTGTGATCTTGTCAAAATGCAAATTTTGGCTCAGCTGGTCTGGTTTCTAAGAAAATCCAGGTGATACCAATGCTATTGGTCCATGCTTGTCCATTCCTGGTGCAGAGTGTCACCAGCAGAGGACCTCACATTTAGCAGAATTAGAAATGTGAATGCGAATCTGTCTCTTTCTAGTGCATTTTTTATCCAATGATGACATTATCTTGATTATATTCAGCAAAGAAAAATTAAATCTTCCCCTGTTTAGTCACTCAGAAAATACTGAATATTTCTAGACCTCTACTTACTGTAAAAGACAAGTTTTATCTGTATCTTTGAAACTTTATTCTAAGTTATGTAGATATAGACTCCTTTTATGTGTTTCTTATATTTTATTTCAAATTAAAATGTGCATATAGGGTAATGAATAAAATCTTCTCATATCTTTTATAAAAGTAATCACACTTCAAGCTTACTTTTGTAGGAGGTGGGAAGATTTACAAAAATAACCATAATGTGTATGATGAATTGAGAAATACTAAGCATTATCTAAGCAATGTCAAGAAAAGCTCAGCGTACAGAGGGGAATGATCTTCAAATAATATCTAGAAGTAACACTAAACTGCCTTCTCCTACCAGCTTGCCCCAATGGTTCATGAACCTGAACCAATCTGAATCTTTGAGATACACTTCCTGCCCCATTAACATGTGCTCATTTTCTCATAGGAAAAGAGAGAGCAAATATGCCCTTAATGTAGTAGAACCTATTTTATATGTATCATTTACATAGGCAAAGTCAAGGTTAGTTAGAAAGTATGAAACAGGAACATAGTCGTCCTCATTTTACAGACTGAGGAAAGTGACATTAATCCTGTTTCTAAACAATAAGCTTCAGGAGGTTAAGTTGCCTTCTTTGATAGTCAAATAACTCTTTCAGCTCTGTTCTTTCCCACAATCCTTCTTTTCATCTGTGACATTACTATCGGTTCCATGATTCCTTTAACTAGTCTGGCTTTCAGGATGATTCCAGTTCTTCTTGTGTATAGCAGTTCTTCAGATGAATTTGTCATTATAAATAATATAAATGCAACATGAATTTAATACATGATGCAGTAGCCTAAAGATATGTCAGTTTCTTTTGCCAACTATATCTGCAGCAGTCTTCTCCATGAAAAATTTAGCACTTTAGGTGAGGAATATATAAGCTATGCCATTGTATGTCTTGGTGACAATCCATTTCTATAACATGGAGCTAGTCTCACATTCTCCTACATGTTGAGTCTACATGATATATTTTATTATTTGAGAGGTAAATGTATACAAACCTTTTTTTAAAAAAAATGCATGAAGAATGTCATTGAATAGAGTTAGCAGTGATATTTTGTTTTAAATACTTAACATCATGTTTCAAGGCTATGTGGAGTGTCTATATTAAGAAATTTGAATACATTTTGTAATATTTTAGAATCTTATTGATTTTCTTACTGCTGTTTTGTTTGCTCACTACTTATTTTCTATCACTCTCTCTCAAACCTGTTATGAATACCTATCCACAAACGATATAGTGATATATTCAAATGAAAGTCAGATTGAGAGACTTTGCTCATAATCAGAAGTGAGTTGCCTCAGCCTGCCTCTCTGAAGCTGATGTACATGAGTTACTCTGACAGACCTTCTAGTACTCTTCCCAGCATCTTTGCCCTTCAGCTCCCTTATTTCCCATCTTCTGGCACAAAGGCAAATATTTGCAAGCTGAAGTGCAGTCATATGTGAGTGTGTGTCATGATATGATTGCTATACATAAAAGTGGATGAGTAATTTTATCATACCAAACTAGACCTGAAGAAGCTTTAGAGAAATGTGTGTGAGCATTGAACAAGAACATGAGAAACTTGCTTCTATAGGCATTCGATTCATTAGACAAAACAAAACAAAGCAAAAACCCATTTTGTAAGAAAATAAACCAGCTGTGTAAATATTAGGCAGTGTGCAAAATTAATACTATATATGGTGGTGAAAGACATGGTCTTGCCTTTAAGGAAGAAGAGTTCAGAAAGTCAAAAGGTCAACTGCACAGTTGCCAATTTTCTTTCATTATTTCCATAATGAGATGTACTATTTCAACAGAGAGCCTCCTGGGAGTTGCTTTTTAATGATTTCAGGCTTGCATCTCTTTGGCTTTTATTCATAAGGAATTGTAATATTTTCTATGTATCCCAGAAGAATAGCATAAATTCTGTAAGTTAATAAGTAGGTTGTTAATTGTTTTGTCCAACTGCAAGTTCAAACACTATTGCATATATTAAAGCTTACAATGGGACTAGAAAATATCTTGCTTGAGAACAATCTGTTTTTTAAGAAATGAAATTGTAGTTTAGTAAAACTTCAATATCTGGCCTTGGGCTTAAGATAATAATTGTGAAGAAAGTTAAAGGGAAAATGACGCCCATTTAGAAAATTGCAACTATAGATAAAAGTTTAAGGGAACTAATTAAGTTGTTGCAAGTAATAATAAATTTTTATGATATTTCTATTGTTCTTAAATTTCTGATATAGATTTTTTCAGTGGACAGAACTATAAAACATCTGAGGGAAAGCATCTCAAATAAGTACAAGTAGAGTATTAATATTCAAAGGTTGAAAATGTATCTTTTGACTGGGCAAATCAAAAGAAGAATATCGCTACTACATATGCACTGGATATTGAAATTATGCCAGATATTATTATGCCAGAATCAATAAATATTCAGTTCAGAAAAAAACACATAATATCTTTGAGTGTTAAGTGGGAATATCACTTGTTACACATAGAAAGTGTGTGTGCTTGTGTGTGCACGTGCATGTGAACATATATAAAGACAAAATGCTGCCTTTATTAACTGTTATTTATGTTTAAATAAACTTTACTTTTATTGCTATTTCTATCTAATGATCTTTAATGTGTAAAACATTGTAGTTGAATTGGGTTTATTCAACATTAGTCCTTGAAATGAATGTGATAGTTTACTAAGCCCCTTTGAACTGCAACAAAACTCTGTCCAATCAGGGTGTCTTGGAAGAACTTATAGCAGATTGCTTTAGAGAGGTGGAAACTCAACTGACTTGCGGCTAGACAAAGACTATGCATATTTTGAGCATTATATGATTTTTGAAATTTGACTGCTGGCTGTAAGTACCCGACACAGTTAGCACCCACTGCAAGATTGTTATTTGGTATGCTTTGCTATGCAAAAACCTCAGCGTTTTTCTGAATATTCATTGTGTGTTTGATACATATTTGCTGATAGTTTCATTATCCTTGTTAGCTCAACTAGTCAGTGCTTTCTGGATGCTAGAAAACATTATGCTCAGTATATGCGTTGAGAAACTCCCAATTTAAGATAAATAGTCTCTTTGACCTTGAGTAAGTGGCTTATTATTCATTATTTTATAAAAATGTAAAGTGGTGAAACTAATCCCACCTTAGTGAATTTTGTAAGAGCTAACTGAATGAGGACATGAGTTGAAGACCCTGATTCTCAGTGCACACCTCCCCCAGGAATCTGCAGGGTAGTCATTAGAAGCTCGAGGGTTCAGGTTCAAGCCCAAAGTGTAGTTCGTGTGACAATACAACAGCTGTTCTGAAACATCCACTTCTCCTTGAACTATTCAACCTTGCAGTCTAGCAAAGTTTGCGTTGCTGTGTCTAAACTAGTGTTAACACAGAGAAAGAATACCACTTTAGTTTATTTCTTTGGTTATTGAAAATTTGTGGAGGTATTTAGGAAGGAATTGTGGTTCCTGGTGATCAAACTGAGTTGCCCAACCACGTGTGATTGAAGGAATTTTGGATGCTGCAAGGCTAGAGTTAATTGCTCTTCTATCCCATTTTCCCAGTGGCTGCAACTAGGATTTCTGCAGATCTGTTTTTGGGACTCCAGCTAAGGGATCGGGAGAAGGCAGAATCTTGGGAACATCTCCAGCCTGGGAAGAGCTCTGAGCTTCCTCTTAGCACCACGGACAGAGCACTCAAACGTCGGAGAGAGGCGGAGAAAATCGGCTTGCCTCACGTGGGGAGGAGGGAGGGCAGTAGCTGACAGGCTGGGAGGAGAGCAAAGAAAAGGAAGGAGGAGTGCTCTGTGCAGGGAGTGGAAAAACCAAAATCTGGGCGCATTCAGAGCATCAGGTCCTGGGGGTGTTGTTCAGCTGCAGTGCTCTCCTAATTCAGGGGGACGCTGCCCTGCCAGAGTTTCCCAGCAGATTGTCAGTCCCTGTCGGAGCAGACTGCCATCTAGATCTGACTCCTGGTGAGTTAAGCTGAGAGGTGTATGCTTTAGGGGTCTTGAACTAGGGGCCTGAACCTGCTGGGTTTTTTTTCCCACTGCTGATTTTTATATATCGAAGTCAAGGACATATTTGGTCTTGACAGAAGCTGAGGATAAGGGATGGGCAGGGGGGTGGTTTTGCTCTTCAGGCAGAAATTGGATGAAATTCAACTCAAGTAAGTGGGCTTGAGAAAATGTCCTTGAAGGTAGGAATTTAGTGTGTGTGTGTGTGTGTGTGTGTGTGTGTGTGTGTGCGTGTGCGTGTGTGTGTGTGTGTGTGTGCATGATAAGATAGATAAGCTTTTATGACAAAAATTCTGGCCACCCATTCTGCCCGTCTATTATCTTGTTCTATGCTCAGTTTTTCAAGTCAAGTAATAGGATTAGAAAGCTGTGGGAAAGTATATTTGGGTGTAAGGAGCAACAGGAAAATAATTTTTGAGCCCAGGAATGTGATCACTTTGCCTTTCTATTGATTGACCTGGGTTCTATTTTTCTTTTCTTTTCCTTTCTGTACTTTCATTGAGCTCATTAAAAGGAACTTCAGGCTCCCAGATAGGCTTCACATGTGATAGCAATTTAGCTTAAAAGCCATATTGATTCACTCCATCTCCTCTTCAAATTCTCTGTTCCAAATTTGGTACCTTTTTCTTTTTTTTCTTTTTTTTGAAGGGAGAGGGAGAAGTTGAAAACAACTTTGAAGAGGATGACTTACAGGGAATGTATTTCTTCTCACTTTGGAAATCTTTGATTACGAGAAAAGTGATGAGTTCATATGAAAAGGGAGGCAATTTATCATCCTGTGAAGGTCTCAGGGAAAGGATTGACGGGCAATTCTGGTTACCCTCAGTATGGGTCTATTTTATACCTACTTCATTTTGTCTTTAATGTGTGTGTGTGTGTGTGTGTGTGTGTGTGTGTGTGTGTGTGTACATATGTAGCAGAATATGCTTATTTGCGAAAAGCAGAATTCTCTTGGTATTTCAAAGTTGAATTGGTTTAGGAAATGCATAGCTCAGTAATAGTAACAACTCATCAGTGTGGACACAGAAGTTTGCATATTTTGGTTATATTTTTTTTAACTCACATTACTGTTTCCGTCACATAGCCTGGGCATCTGTTTCTGAATTCAGTATTTATTAGTACCTTTTGGTGAGTTGCCTGTCAGTAGCAATTATTGATATTTCATTTGTCCAGTGGGCTACCAAAAATACTAGTACCAGTGAGGTATACAAAGTTCTCATTTATTCCAGATATGGGGGGTGAGATTTAAAATATCTCCCAGGTATTTAATAAACTTTCTCTTTTGTGAAGGGTCACTTGATACTTATTAGCACTTCTAGGACTGTCAAAACCAACACAGGTGCATCCAGATTTAAGTAGTGCAGAGTTATGGAACTCTGCTGCTTCTCTTTAAGCCCACCTGGATCAGGGCTGCATCTGAGTTAGGCACTTTCCGTGCAAACATCTTGCTTCTCCATCTTGTGGAAGTTTTGAGAAACAGAAATATCAGTTCAATGCTGAATGTGAGAACTTGGTCATATGGGGATGAACTCTTTTAAGTTTCAATAAATGTCCTGTTATAATGAAGAAATTTATTCACCTTCAATTTTAGATCTTTACCAAAATTTATACCCACTTTTTTAGTTTAGACTCCCACAAGAAGAAATTATAAATGTGATGTATGAAAAAAGTTTTCAAGTGTTCTTGGTATTTAACTGATTTTGTCTTCTAATAGAGAAGACTTTGAATACAAATGTACAGAGGTATGTCTCATAGCAACGTTTTTCATCTTCAAGTTGCTCCTGCCTAAGTGTCAATATGTGTCCTCCTTAAAAGAGGTAGATTGAAAGGCAGTCTCAATACTTACTCAGAATATTCATGGGAGTCAATGCTTGTCTTATGATCCAGAAGGCAGCCCACATTTAAATGTGTTTAAACTACTCAGAGTGAACTTGAAATACAGATACAACTTGCTGTAAGAGCAAACTTCAGCTTCATAGTGAGTTGTTCCTGAGATTCCTCCGGCACAGTGGCAGAAGCTTCATACGTACTGTTAGCCTGTAAAGGCGAATTGTTTTAATTTTTAAATTGTGACCAAGTTTATAAAAAGTAAATTGTGAGAAGTTTGGTGCCTAATATGAATAGGTTCAAAATAAGCTTATTTTAACTATTAAGGGAGGAAAGAAAATCCTATATATTTGACTCCTTGTTTTATTTGTTTAATATTTACTAACTGATAATAGTGACTCTCTCTTTCTCTCTCTTTCTTTCTATGTGTTTATGTGTGTGTGTGTGTGTGTGTGTGTGTGTGTGTGTGTGTGTGTGTGTCCTAAAATTTCTTATCATAGGTTGGAGCTCAGTGGTTAAGAGTTCTTGTTCTTTCAGAAGACTAGAGTTCAGTTCCCATCATCCACATTGGCTTGCTCAGAGCTACTGTAACTCCTCTTCAAAGGGATCTATTGCTCTCTTTTGGCCTTTGCAGGACACATATATGACTGCATACACACACGCACACACACACACACACACAAATAAACAGATATTTAACTTAAAAGAATCCATATTAATTGTAAGAAAGTTAGCGAATTTTGAGAAAGGTTGTAGCTGTTTGTGTATTCCATGCTCAAAAAAGAATTTGGGGATTTGCCAATAATAATGAATGTGAGACTGAGAACTTATTAAAATCTCATAGACTTCAAAATTATTGTGAGCAGTATAAATTCAATACATAGACATGTGGTGATTAAATAGAGGCTGTGCAATGTTTTGCATCTGATTGTAGAATTTCATGCAAACTTACTCACGAGTAGGTATTCTCAAATGAGTCAGGATAATTAGTTCTCTGGCTTGTGGCCATTTGACCTAATCCTTTCAGGATCACTTAAAACATTTTTTTTTTCTGGAATCTTAAAATCTTATCTTCCCTAAGATCTTGTAAAATATCTCAAGTAGGACATTTGGATGTTGGCATTATTTAACATTTCTGAGAAGGAATCATGTACAAGTGCCTTATTCCTGTTCCTATGTGATTCATTCAGATGTTAGGTGATATTTGAAAAAAGGAGAAACTCTAAATATGTAATTTTAGTTTTCAGGAAAGACTATGGACTGTTGTACATATTTATATAGATATATTTACATAAAATATAACTGAAAAAAGAGATATGCATATAAGTTGACATATAATAGGTAGTAGTGCCTAGTGGTCTCTGTTCAGTATATGGTTAACATAGAGGTTAGAAATTATGTTTAATTTCTAAAATAAATTTCAGGGAAGGCTAAAGAATATGCTCCCAAATTACCCAACAAAAGCAAAGGAACTCAGGAGCTTGTGTGTGTGTGTGTGTGTGTGTGTGTGTGTGTGTGTGTTTCCCTAACTGGTTAAGGCTGATATTGACTCATTCACTGCAGTGTCTGATATAGTTTGGATATAGACTGTGAAAGTTCTGTGGTCCCAAGAAAATGACTGCAGTCACTACTCACCTCTTAATTTATTTGACCTACTTTTATAACACTGTGAATCTGAGGTGTGGTCAGGCCATGGTGACTGGTGAGGCACAAACATTTGTGATGAAAACAAAAAGTTTTCTTTTTTTCTGGGCCCATTGAATAATGTTTCCATGAGAAATTTGAAATTAAATTTTGCACTTTTTAAAAAGTGCCAGTTTCTTTATAGATCACATTAACATAAGTTTTAATTTCCCAGAGATCACATTAATGTAACAAGAGATGAAGGAGGAAGATTAGCTTTATGTTCTCAGGTCTATGCTCTTGTTCATTTGAGATTTTGTTATCCCTCTCTGTAGTAGCGTTGTAAGCATGAGGAAGTATTGCAAGGTATTCAATGCATAAAGGTATGGAAATCTGTGAAATATAGTGTTTGTTAACCATTATAAGTTTCAATTATGCCTTTTCAATGTGATATATCTTTGTGTGAGTATATTTCAGGCACTATTTAAGAATAATTAGAAACAATAGGGGAAATTTGAGAAACTACAAAATTGACTTTGACCAATACTTTTATTCTTTCATGTGTGGTTGATGCTAGTTATTGAAGCCAGAACCTCATGCATTAAATGTAGACTGTAGTTCTTGCAAAGAACAATTTAATTATTTTTAGCTTGTTGAATTTTTTTCCCTATTGCAAACCAAGCATGTAGAGTGGCTTGATGAATGAGGTCGTACTTGAACACCAGAGTTTCTCATTGAAAAGACTATGCATGTCGAACCCTATTTTTTGAGGAACACTGTTAAGGATGAAGAGATAGGTGACAAAAGTAAACATTTATGCTGAGTAAGAATTTAGCTAAGTTTAAGTGACAAAACAACTCCCTAGATAAAAGAAGTTGCCCTACAAACTTGAAGACTAGAATTTAATCCCTAGATCCTATAGGAAAAGGAAAGAAAGGACTCCCTAAGACTGTCCCCTCACTTCTATGCAGGTTATGGCATGCACACAGACATAAATTATGAAGATTCAACATTTAAAAATAAATTATAGTATGCTTATCCAGCATCAGATGCTGAATGCTTCTATATTAAAGTGTGCAGGTGGAATTATGTGTGTGAGAGGCTCAGCACATCAGGATAGTACCTAATACATATTTTTCCTGCTTTCACCCATGATTTTGGAGAGATATTTTACAATTATTTCCATCCTCAAATTCAGAGTTAGTCTTGCATTCACCTACATCCATATTCTACTATTCTTATGGTATTTCACAAACAAGATACTACATAAAATTAAAATAAGTATTTTGGTAATGTTTTTCATTACTATGTAGCACCAGGGCATAATTACTAGATGCAGGACAGTACCAGCAGAAAGACAAACATTTATCAAACAAGAGAAATGCTTTCTTTTTCGCTTCACCATTAGGAATTTTCTACTGGTATTTGGTTAGCAATTACATGAGAGTTTCTTTTTCTGTTCACATAGGATTCTATTTGTGGTAGTATAATTCATGTCTGGATTTCATCCACTTAACATAAAAATAATGGAGACTAGAGCAATGATTTAGTTTGAACAAATGGGAAGAAATGGACATGTCTTCAAAATTATGCTTTGAACGTTTTTGTGTCGGCTGAACACAGAATCATAAAGCAACATCTGAGGCTTGGGTGCCTTAACGCCTTTAGTCATTTCTCTGGCCCACATGAGGTCACTTATGGATATCTAATTGGTCTTTTTTTTCCAGCTTGGCATTTATCTTAGCTTCTCTTTTTTTTATTAAATATTTTCTTTATTTATATGTCATATAATATCTCCTTTCCCAGTTTCCCCACCGAAAAAATAAAATAAAATAAAATAAAAACAAAACAAAAACAAAGAAACCCTGTTCCCTCCCCCCTCTCCTGTTCACCAACCTACCCTCTCCCAATTCCTGGCCCTGGCACTCCCCTACACTGGGGCATAGAACCTTCACAGGGCCAAGGGGCTCTTCTTGAAAAATATTTGAATCTCCTTCACATTGTCTGGATTAATAGGATTTCATTTCAGATGCAACATTTCTTATCAACAATTACTCTGTTCATAAGAATTCTTACATGCAGATGTTAGCTCCATCAGGTATATAGTGGTTGAAAGAAAAACTGAAATGGGGTTAAAGAGAAGGGAATTTTCTTTCTGGATTTTAAATGTATATATTCCTGTTGACTAGATAATGATGGTACTTATAAACCTGCAGCTCAAAGGGTAAATAAGAAAGACAGAATACCCTTCCAAAGGCAAGACTTGTTTCTGATCCATCACTTGTTCTCATCTGTCCTTGAGTCTTTTCTCAAATTTGTTAGGATGATTTTTATTGCTTCTACTCACATGATAGATTGGTTTTTCGCTGTTGCTGTGACAAGTTGTCATAAACTGTAACTCATTGTCTTTAGATTTTAAAAACCAGAATTCCAAAGTCATACTTGCTAACTACAGTTTATTTTATTTTATGTTTTTGTATTTAAAGGTACTTATTTACTTGTGTGTGTGTGTATCAGAGAGAGAAAGAGAGAGGAGGGGGGAGTGCAAGTGCATACAGAGGCCCTGGGAAGGTGATGGATTCCTTCAAGATAGAATTACAGGTGATTATAGAAGTTATAAGCTCTCATTTCTGCAATTATAATTCTGGATTGCATGTTTGGTCACCTGAAAAATATAGTAGAGCCACTGACTCAAACTCTTTAATTTAATAGAATATTTAAAGCCCATTTAATCATGTAAAGATTAAATCATTGTAATAATCATTGGGGACATTTGTTTAATCTGTCTCTACTTCTCCTGATATTCTTTTAACCTCAAACCTCAAATTGATTGCTTCCTATGAAACAATAATACATCAGGAATAATAAAAGTTTTAGATCTTTTTTTAATAATCTAATGTTTAAGTTTCTAGTAATGATGCTAATCAATTACATATCCATAATTTTATTAAATGAATACCTAATATTTTTAAACAGCCAAATTAAGAATTAACCTCATTATTTATCTATGTTAACATCTAAATTACTTAGCTATATATTACCAAGTATCCTATTGTCCTTATTTATTTATAAAGCTTTGCTCTTTCCATGCCATACCTGTATCATGACTACAAAAGTTTGTTTTGTCTTTTAAGCTTCATAGAATCCAGACCTCAAAGGATTTCTGGGGTTGAACAATAATAATTAGTTCACTTTACACATTAACTCTGTGAATATATTTTCTGATGAGTTATATGGCCATGTGAATTGCATTTAATGATAATCATGTCATCTTTTCAAATATTTCTATAACCCCATAGAGGACCATTGTGTAAGATGGATGCATTTTTCTTCTGTGCTATTGTTCTCAAAATGAACTTGAAATGCCCTGCTCAAATTAATTGAATGCAAATGAATTCATGCTTCCTCACAAGTTTGTCATTCATTTTTCTTAAAATTATGTTGTAAATAGATGTGACATGCTTTATGGATGTTGTGCAAAGAGCAGAGTCCTTCTTAAAAGCTTTGTTATTTGTTAAAAAGAAGCCATTAAGAGTAAAGTAAATTATCTCATCTGATCACAGTGGTAGCACTGACCTACAGACAATAAATTCTGTGATCAGTAGAATAAATGAACTATATTTAAAGTGTTGAAAATTACATAGAAAATCTATGTTCAGATACAAAACTATTATAATTATAACAGAACACCTACATTTTTGTCTTTTCACTTTAACAGTAGTTTTACATTAGATTTACCACATTGTTATCTCCTTGCTTTCTAGAAATTCTAATATAATACCCTAAAATTATAAGCTATCTCAATTTCTTATATTTATCTCTTATGGCATAAGAAATATTTTGAATGTCTAACTAAAGTTAAAAGGCATTTGGTCTAGCATGAAATTAAAGAAAGTTAGTCCTGAATCATCATTTTGACAAGAGACAGCAATCTTTTAGGAAATGCATAATCACAAGGATATAGGTGTTGATTGAAGATAAGATTGGACTATGGAATGTTGGTGATGTTTAAGAAATTTCTAGTGATAAAATTAAGAAAATTTCCTGTATATTTTAGCTCCCAGACCCTGAGCTACAGAAACTATAGTGTTGTAGAAGCTACTCTTCTAGCCATGCTATTCTGATGAACAAAGACTTTAACTGAGTTTTCAGCCATCATAAATAAGGAGGATGGTGGTAGGCTGCCTGTACACATGGCCCTCTTTAGCAGGCCAACTGTTACTTTCACCACCCACTTCACTGAGAACATATGGCGTTACTTCACTTGTGGAAGCAAGTGTGTGTGGACATGTCTCCAAGTGGAGAGCTGATGGTGATCTTCCTCTTGTTGCTCATGCCACCAACTGTCTCTCACTCATTATCCATAACCTACATCACCGGTAGTAAGTGTAGCAAGCAGTGATGCTGCTGTGTTTTCTCTAGTAAATCATAAGACCTACTGGACATTATCATTATACATTTTGTAGAAGGAAGTAGCAACTTTTTAAAGGACAAATGTAAAACATATTTTCAATTGATCAAAATCCAACTTGTTTAAAATTACCAGGATTCTGTAAACATGAATAGCAGAGACATGGGAAATGTAATTGGGTTAAATTATTATAAAATAGTTGATAGTACACTGCAAAGAGATTTTTTGCAAGCACATGGAGAAACTGATAAGACGACAGGATTGGAATGAAGCACCATTTAATGCAGGATGATTTATTTAATACAATATTCCAAAATATTTGAGATAGAACTTACGATTTAAGCATTGTGAATTCTAAATTAGGAAGGGGAGTAAGTACATCTTATAATGGCTATGGAACTCATATATACAAAGCTTGACTGCTCTGCATTCTGATTAGAAGCATACTTAGAGGGTTGTACTGACTGGTTTCATGTGTCAACTTGACACAAGCCGGAGTTAGCACAGAGAAAGGAGACTCCCTTGAGGAAATGCCTCCATGAGATCCAGCTTTAAGGCATTTTTTCAATGAGTAATCAAGGGGGAAGGGCCCTGACCATTGTGGGTGGTGCCATTCCTGGCCTGGAAGTCTCGGATTTTATAAGAAAGCAAGCTGAGCAAGCCAGAGCAAGCAAGCCCAGTAAACAGCACCCCTCCATGGACTCTGCATCAGCTCTTGCCTCCAAGTTCCTGCCCAATGTGAGTTCCTGTCCTGACTTCCTTTGGTGATGAACAGTAATGTTGAAGTGTAAGCTGACTTTTATTATTAGGTTTGTTGCATTTTTATTTTCTAAATGCACTTCAACAGAGAAAAGATGAATATTTTTTTCTCCTGGCCATTTCATCTTAATTGTTCTGCTTCATCTTTCTTCCTAGCTCTGGTGGTCTACTGTTCTTTTCATCAGGGCGAGCTCTTGAGAGGCAACAAACATCTTAACACTTCATATTTCATTACCAGCCACACATGCATGTACATGACCACTTGCTAAAGGGCATTTTGTGCCAGGAGCCTCCCTACCTTGCCTGGAGTGGGTTGAGATGCCACATAGAGTAGGTCTCTAGTGTGGCTTTAAAGACTGATGGCCTCTGGATGTTCTAGCTCTCTAACTATACTGAAATGCTGATGGTAACTTCCAAAAGGTCCTAAAAACTTTCTTGGTCTTTCTGAGGGTAAAAAGCTGCTGATGCAGGCTATTGACACCCGTGGCCTAACAGCAGGTTGATGGTGATTGAGTAATGTGGCCTCTGTTCTATCTCAGCAGGAACTGTGATGCTCTAACATTCAGCCTGCAAGTACAAGTGACAGGAAGAAAAAGGGACAGTTTGAATAGCGATTATACCATTTATTACTAAGTTGTGAAAAGTTCCCTGAAAGCTCTCTAAGATAAAGGGGGAAAATAGTATAAATGAAAAAGAGAGATAGGGAAAATTCTTCTTCTCTTTGTCTAAGAAGTGTTCTGTTCAAAATGTTCTCTACAGCTCAGTTCTTCTCTTTGTCCTCAGTACTTGTACATCTTCCAGAATACATGATCATATGTCAAAAAGTTCATCACAAGTTCACAGATAAAATCAAATCATAAATTGAAATAGAAGTTTACAACAGAATGCTTACATGCATATCCATAATTAGGAGTAATTATCTGTCACAACTGTCACAGCTCCACATGTTTACTGAGAGTTAAAAAAATGTAACTTATTAGTGAAGTTTTGTATAGATAAACCCAGTGATTATTTTATCTTCTGTCCTAGTACCATAATAAATCATTAGTTCCCTTTTTTATAGCCTTTGATTAACAGCAAAACTGGCAACAAGTTATTTTATAACTGTGAAGCCCATAGCACATGTATCAAGTAAGTATTTTAAAATACAAAGAGCAACAAACCATTGACAAATATTATTTACACTGTAAGGGGTGAGATGAACTTTTAAAATCTTAGTAACAAAGAAATGCAGGAGGGGTTCAACAGTTTACCAACTGGAAAAAATTCCACCTCTTCACTTATTCTTTGAGATTTTCATACAGTATGGTTTCTATCATATTCTTTCCAATTCCCTAATTTCTCTGAGACACCCTTCCACATCCATTCACATTAATTTCATCTTATTTCTGTTTATTTTTCTTCAGTATATGTGTGTATATGCAATATATATATACATATATATGTACATGGAGAGAGAGAGAGAGAGAAAGAGAGAGAGAGAAAGAGAGAGAGGAACTTTTTGGATAAAAATGTAAAAGGGGAAACATTATATGAAACATTATATGAAAAATTGAATAAAAATAAATTCACTATATAAATGAATGAAAAGGGTTTCCCTTGATATGAAAACAAAAGCAAACAAACAAATAGATAAAGGAAAAAGCCACTAAAACATGGGGTATGACTTGTGTTGGTCTGAACGTGGGGCCTATCTTAGAGTGTAGCTGGTAGATCCAGTATGATTCATTCAACTGAAAATTGACTCTCCCTCCCTGTACTGGTTGGTTTTGTGTGTCAACTTGACACAGGCTGGAGTTACCACAGAGAAAGGAGCTTCAGGTGATGAAATGCCTCCATGAAATCCAGCTTTAAGGCATTTCCTATGCAGTGATTAAGAAGAGACCAGCATCACTGAGGCGAAATCTTCTGGGAAGTGTTTTCTGAGAACACAGAGGGTATGTTCCAGAGACAGCCAAGGTTGTACCTTGTGCTGTGGCTGGACTTGGTAATGTGTAAGAGTCACCCAGGTGGCACTGGTTTTGAAGGCATTAAGGGGTCATGAAGAGTGGCTGAGGCTCAGCACTGTGAGAGACTATAGAAGGACATTGGTGAAGGTGCCCTCAGTTGCAATTGATGACCCAGGACTGAAGGAGTCATGCAAAGGAGTTGAGGCTTGGCACCATGAAGAGAGCCTATGAGAGACTATTGGTGAAGCCTTGTTACAGTGGAAGAAAGTAGTGTTTTGGAGATGACTAATACCAACAGCAGCAGCAATGGAGTACAGGTACCTGGAGCATAGAAGACAAGGTGTGTGCTACAAAGGGCAGAGCTGGAGAAGTGACCCAAGCCCTTGGAGGAGCCCAGAAGATCATAAGTTGAATCCCAGACAATGGATGGTTGGAGCCTGATTTTGCTTTAGATTGTGACTATGCTCTGATATTTTTCCCCCTTGAAGGAAGAAGGTATTTTAGTGGAGCTCACACTTAAGAGACTTTGAATTTTATAAGATATTGGATATTTTAAATAGATTGACCTTTTAGTATGTAAAGACTGTACTTTTAAAATTATTTAGATCTTGGGGATGAATAAGAAAGTAAGGATTGATGCTTAATAGTAATGTGTCTGTGTGTCAAGTTGACAAGGGATCAGTTGTACTGGCTGGTTTTGTCTGTCAACTTGACACAGGCTGGAGTTATCACAGAGAAAGGAGTGTCAGGTGATGAAATGTCTACACGAGATCCAGCTGTAAGACATTTCCTAGGTTAGTTATGGAGCGGGGAGGGCCCATTGTGGGTGGTGCCATCCCTGGTCTGGTGGTCTTGGGTTCTATAAGAAAGCAAGCTGAGCAAGCCAGGGGAAGCAAAGCAGTAAGTAACATCCCTCCATGTCCTCTGCATCAGCTCTTGCTTCCTGACCTGCTTGAGTTCCAGTCCTGACTTCCTCTCATGATGAACAGCAGTATGGAAGTGTAAGCTGGATAAGCCTTTTCATCCCCAAATTGCTTCTTGGTCATGATGTTTGTGCAGGAATAGAAACCCTGCCTAAGACACTCCCCCAGAAGCTGTCATCTGTGGATAGCTTCTTGGCTAGGGTACTCCCTTCTCCTCTTCCATGATGGGATTTAGGTCTCCCATGAGCCTGTGAAGGTATGGTGCACACTGTCACAGACTCTCTGGGTTCATATGTTTATATACCCTCTTTTGTCTGGAAAATCGTTTGTGTCCACAATTACTCTTAGCTCTTGATCCATTTCATCATCTCTGTCACCTTGATTGCTCAGTCTTAGTGGGAAGTCTCTGATGAAGACACTCCATTTAAGGTTGTGTACTCTAAACACTCTTCTCCCTGAATGTTGTTCAGTGGTGAGTCCCCCTATTAATCTCTATCTACGGCAAGGAAAGGCTTCTGCTGATGGTGGATTGATATAATTTTGTGGAGGTTTAATGGTGTCACTAAATGTTTTTTATTGCTTTGTTCACTTAGAAGAATGATAGTAGTAATATAGCTCTCCTCTCCTCTGGAAATTTAATCTATTTAGTCTCAGGTTCTTGATCTCATATGACAACATGAGGTATGCATTCCATCTCATGTAATGGTCCATAGATAGAAAAAAAAAGTGGTAGCTTATTTCCATATCTTTCATGCCACTTTTGCATGCGTGGACATATCTTCCTGACAGAATAGTCATTATAACCTGCAATATTTGTAGCTGAGTGAGGTTGATGCTTACTTTTCTTCTGTAAGAGCATGTCTAGCACCTTCTAGCACTATGAATCCTAGCTACTAGAAGTGAATCATCCAGTGAAGTACAAGCTAGATTTCTCCACATCCTATGCCATAAGTATGCAACGTTATCAGCTGTAGGGGTTTAACAAGTTGTGGAGGGTACCCATTAGCCTGTAGTATTTGAGGCAGGGGTGTCTGTAATCCCCCTTGGTTCAGTAACTCAAGAAGATAGAACCCACTCTTGGTAATGTGGGTTTTATTTGGTAGCATGTGATGTCTGGGTAAGATAATGTCTTCCTCATTATATAGTGACTTCTTTTTAAATGTTTATATATGTTATGTTGTATATTTTCAGAATCTCTTGATATTTCTGTGTATCTTTGTGAGAGCGAATGTATATAGGGGCTAGGAAATCAGAAAGCCGTCCAAGTGGAGAGGTTTTCATGGGCAGAGTATGGCTTAATAGTAGAGAACAGTGATATAAAAGTAGAAGAGTAAACAAGGGTGAACGATATACATAGAGATATGGAGCAGGGATGTAGAGGATATGAGGCAAAGGGAAGGGAAAAAAAATTAGTATGTAAGACTATCCCAGAAGAACACTTGTTACTTGGTAAGCTAATTGAAAAAAATAGAATTAAAATTAAGACATATAAACAAACAAGCAAAAAAGGAAGGAAAGTGACAAAAAGCTAGGCTCCAGGTCACTGCTAGAATGTTCACCCAGAATGACTTTGGCTCAAGTACTGGTCTTATAATAATGCATTGGAGTTTGGATTCTTAAACAACATGCAAGAACAACAAAGGATACCATTGATGTGAGGTATTCATATTTAAAATGTTATGTTTGTACATGCTACAAATAGATACATGGACCTATAAATCAGTTTTCTCTAATCATAGTGGTTTTCTCTGAAATTTAGTTATTAAGTCATTTATGAGTCTGTCCTGGACTTTTAAAATTATCCATGAGCATCCCTTTTAAAGAACAAGGTACCTACATGGTTGGATAGACAATTTTATGAGTTTTATTTTTGTTTTTGAAGCACTAAGGAAAAGGAATTTAATAGCATATGCGTATGTTTAATAGGCATGCCTATTAAACTGTCTTTTTCTTTATGAACTTTTACATGCCACCCATATATTCATGCCTCTGAACACATATTCAGGAGTGATGAAAACTTTTCAGTAATCAACACTATCCACAGACCTTCACCTAAATGTTATCCTAGACTTTGCTTAGATATCTGTGCAGAAATTATATTTTAAGAAACATTTTTGTTTCTTTGTATTTCCTGTTCAGAAATTAACTGGTTAAGATACTTTTATAGAAAGAAAAATCTTTTTGCTGTACCTTTTTTTTTTTTTTTAAATTGGAGAGAGATTTTATTTCCCTAAGTGTTTTGTTGCCTAAGCGTAATGAATATCCGGCCGTGCGATTTAGTAGGACAGATGCTTATTCTGATATATGAGATGAACTTGCTTCCCTCAGCATGCAGAGGAATGAAATGCATCTGGCTTCAGTACATAAAAGTCAATTGTGCTCCGAAAATGTGCCTTTGTACATAGATTTTATTTTCCTAGGGGCATACATGCTGTCGTTTGCTCAAAAGGGGGTTTTGCTTAACTGTGAAATTCAAGTGAGACCTGAAGTTGGAAGATACTAAATTCCTAACTTCAGACAGACCCTGAGTAGGTGAGGTTGCCAGTGCTTGAAGTTTGGAGTCCTGCTGAGGAAAAACAAATGGCCACTGGGGGTGGGAATAACTAGGATGAGGAAGCAAAAATGTTTTGGAATACAATGTTGTGATCATGAGGGTATTATAAATGTCAACCAGCACAGGGGAGAAGAATTAGGAGGGGCTAGGGGAAACAAGTAAGTGAAGCTAAGCATTAAAAATTCTCTTTAGAAATAGTGATGGGGATGAAGGCTCATGCTAAGCACTGGAGCATCCAGGCTTTCTGCAAGGTTTTTGTTACATGTGTTACTGGTGAGGACATGATACACGGAATGAGGAATCCTGAAGAATAGCAACTTCATTCCACTTTGCCTTGTTCAGGCAGCCTTTGAATATGCAGTATCGTGGGGGGTGGGGCGGGGAAGACAAGTTTTCTCTGTGTAGCCTTGGCTATCCTGGAACTCACTCTGTAGACCATGCTGGCCTCGAACTCAGAAATCCGCCTGCCTCGGCCTCCCAAGTGCTGGGATCAAAGGGGTGTGCCACCACCACCCAGATGAATATGCAGTATCTTTAAAGCCTTTAAAGCCTTTAGTGCATTTAGTGTGTGATGCATTGATAAACATAAAGGACAGCAAACAAAAAGGATTGACAAACCTATTTTTTTTTATAGAATACACCAAACTTGCATTTAAATTACTGGACTCTAATCCTTAGGAAATCGTTAAAAATGGAGTCATTTCACTGTCATTCACAGCCTAAAGCACACTGTCTCATTTCCCTCACTTATTCATTGTGTGATAAAATAGTGACTCTATTAAGAGACGCTCACATAGCTGCCCTAAAGCCTGGGACTAAGCAATGTTAAAGAGCATGTTGGGTTTACGATGTAATAACAGTTAAATTCCTTTAAGGTGGAATCGTCTTGGTGGGTGTAATGGAATCGCAGAGGACCTGCAGCAGTCCAAAGATCAGCACTGACAGGAAGTGCTAAGAAAGCCGTAGGTGGAGAATGAGCTTCGTCTACCAAGGCAGGGTCCCAAACCAAGAGGTACATAGACTGTCTAGAAGCAGCCAAACACAAGGAAAGAAATTCTCCCCTGCAGCCTGCAAAAGAGTTTCAAACCTGATGGTAACTCAATTTTAGCTTAACTAACCCCCTTTGGACTTCTTATCTCCACTTAAAAATGTGTTGCTTTAAGTCACAGTTCACGCTAAGTTTCTGGAAGGAAATAACATGCTTTGGCTTTTCTTTTCCTACAAGGTAAAAAATTAAGTTTGGTGTTCTGGAAACAATTGTCAATTCCTTTTTTTCCAAACATCTTTTTTTTTCTTAGAGAAAGGAGAATTGAGAAGTAATTAACAGTTTCATTTTATGAGAGATACTTATGCAAATAGGTTGAACATTAACAGAAATTGTCTTTGGAGAGGGTAATAAAAACCTTAAATGTTTCCTCTGACTACATGGGGCTTGTGTGATGGAAGAAAGATTGTGTGTGTATCCTATAATTATGCTGGGAACCTAAAGGCACTGGTAGACTTAGTTTGAGAAGTTTGCTAATATTGTATTCTGCAATTAACCAATAGTCCCAATGGTAACTGTCACTCTGAGAGTATCTTGGGTAGTTACATGAACTGAAATCTAGAATGTGTGAATCTTTAAATTTTGTGTGTTTATTTATTTACTCATTTATTTTTAGTGGCAGGTACATGAATTGAACCTAAAGCCTGTTTATGATTGCCAAGCCCTTTACCACTGAGGTAATTGTACCTCTCATCCAGAAGAGACATTTTCCACTTTCTATACCGAGTTTCTATATATTCTTGATCACCCTGCTTAGCATGAAGTGAGATGGAGTCAGATGGAACATGCTGCCATGGTAATAGGTGAGCTGGAGGAGACTTTAATTCTAAAAATTGAGTTATCTGAAAAAAATTCCAAGTCATAGAATTAAAACAGTTTTAAAGCTTCAATTTACTTAATATTTCTTACTGTATCAAGACTTAATTAGTTTTATACTTTTGTAAAGCTAATAAAATTTCCATTTGATGTGGACCAAACAAGTTATATTTAGAAACATACATTTATATACATATATGTATGCTATAATAATTAACAGAAAAAGAGCCCATGAAATTGTCAGTGGGTAGGGTATACAGCAGTGGTGTTTGGAGGGAGAAAAAAGGAAGAAAGAGTGGTTGTAATATATTGTATATGAATGGACTCATATATATGTGTGTGTATGATGAAATTTAAAACATTTTGATAGAAATATTTGCATATAGTGCATATTTGATTTTGAATTCCCCTTTCTTCTGTACATTTTTTCATAAGGAAACAAGTATTTCTTTTAACACAGTGTTCATTAAATCTGTGGGTAATAGAATTTTTATCAAGAAAAATAACAGATTGAGCAGGGAATGAATTAATTCCTCAGAATTCCCTTGGTATCTGAAAAGGAACCAGCTGAAGTTGATAGCAGAACTTCACAACCCATGTTAACTGCTGCAGTCTTTATGATATCTTACTGATTTTCTGGCTAATGTCTTCAGATTCACAGATTAAAATTATGTTCTTTACAATTTTGCTCTAAAACTCTCTTGAAGTTATTTCCTAACCAGATATGGAAATATCTGTCTTTAATCCCAGAACTTGAGATGCAAAAGATTTCTGAGTTCCAGGCCATCCAGGTCTACATAGTACGTTCCCAATCATTCAGGGCCACACTAGCAAGGCCCTGTACTCCACCCATCCCCCCAAAAAAATTACGGGGCCTCCATTAGAACTGTCTGCAAAGAATTTTGTATATATAAATCCTAAAAATAACCATTGTTTTTACTGAGAATGACTTGTTCATTAGTTATCTCAGTATTTGAGAAACAGAGTAGCTCAGAGGTCCTGGCTGATGCATTTGATAAAATCTTGGAAGAATTGAAATAAAATAATAGTAAATGAATGATCATATTTATTTTTTCAAATTTCTCATTAAACATTTAAGAACACCTTTTGGATCCAGGAAATTGAGTCACAGTACATGACATTCACATTTAAAACATTCTTAAAATGAAGATCAGCAAAATTTAACAGCCATCTGATAGTAATTTCACATGATAATGTTTCCTCATCTCCTCACACTATGGATTCCTTAGACACCCAAATGCTCTGGGCACTGGTTGTGGCACTTTAATTGCTGCCGTCCACAGAATACTTTCTCATTCTTGTCTTTTATTTTAAAATGTAGATTTCTGATCAAAGTTTCCTTCAACCAGGGCTAGACATCATTCTAAGTATATGTACTTCCTCATGCAAGGCCCATGAAAATTGTGTTTCTCTCTTCAGATGACATCTTTATTCCATCCCTTGTTTTCTTTTCTCCCCTTTACTTGCTCCTCTCAAGATCAATTCTAAAATGCTTCAGTAATAGCCTTACTACCGAGATGGAAAACCCCCACTTTCTGTTTGTCACTTCTCCTCTAGGTCATTTGCATTTATATGTTGATTTGTAGAGGTCTCTTTATGAAGATTCACTGAAGGTTCTAGTGTCTGCTCCATTCTGATAACCCATCTGAGCTCTTCTGCCTTCATGCTCCATGTTGTAGAATACCCCACATGTGGCAGTCCAATGTTAACACTTATTTGAAAACATTCTGAGCTATTATTAAACCAAACTAGTTGTTTTCCTGCCCCTCTACTCAACTTTTAACTTTTGATGTTCCTATGATGGCTTTGTAATTTTCCTTTTGTGTAGATACTGTCTCTAAGAAGCTGATGTTTTACAGGTAGATGACCCAGCCTTTCCTCTGATAATCCTAGGTTTGCACCAAATCAGATATTGCAGAGAGATTATGCCTCAGTATTCATTCAGGAGTAACACAACCTTCAGGATAAATAATCCACAAGCTTTTGCACCATTTCTGTTTCTTTCTCCTAGGTGCTGAAAATATAAATGTGAACATATATATATATATATATATATATATATATATATATATATATATATATGAGAAATATTACAGATCCAGACACATATGGTCTCCTGACTTGGTTTGGTCTCAAATATCAGCAGTCAAACCAGGATTTCCTACTGCTTGCTTATTCTTTTTTGGCTCATTTTACCACTGCTTACTTTAAGTCTTAATTTTCTATAATGTGCTACTACTCCAATCCAAAGAGAACAGTTACAAACTTTTATCAGTTCATAATTCTCCTTAATAAGTCTAACAAAAATTAGATACTGAGGAGCATGACCTGAACAAAGCTCCACTGCCTCTTTTTGGGCAACAGAATGGATGGACATTGTTTTATGTTACTTCAAAAATCCACAGAATTTCATACACACACACACACACACACACACACATACACATACACACACACACACACACACACACATACACACAAATGTCATTTTGTTTCTCTTCAAAGATTTGGGGCATCCACAGTCTCTAAAACTTTAGTGTGGTCTCAGATTTATAGATTTTGGTCTTAGTCTGACTAGTTTAGCATTGTAGAGATGTAACGCTTCAAGACTTCAGGTTCTCCGGCAATGAAAATCTGTCTTTCATTAGGACTGTTTCTGTAAAATCTGTTTGTTCCTAAGTTTTATGTACCTATATTTTTTTTAAAAAAATATTCCTAACTTTAAAACTGGAACATTATCATCTACTGGAGTCATTACACTACATATTTCAAGGCTTTCTCTTAAAGGTTCTGATTTAGCATGTCTTCAATGATATACAAGATTGCTTTTTTCAGATGTATTGAATTACTCAGCAGGGTACCAGTACACTACATGTAAGAAACAAGCATGAATAATATCATGTAGTGTGTAGTTATAAAATAATCAATCCATACTAAAGCAGACTATGAGCCTGCAAAGGTGGCTCACCTGCCCCCCCTTGGTTCCCAAGTGGCTAGTCAGCTGCAGAGCCACCAGGATCTTTCCAAGCCAACTTCCCCCTGTGGCTAGCCTGCAGAAAGCCACTTACACAAATCCCCTTAACCTTGTAAAATGAAAACTCCAGAGGCTTTTAATTTATGAGCCATATTTGTAACAGTAAATCCCCAAATTCCAAAATACCCACACAAAGTATTCAACACTTAATTGATATAAATACAAGTTGTACACCTAAACGGGGCAAATGTACCCTACATTATTTTACTGCCCTTCTATGATATCCACAACTACCTGTGGCTCTTTCAGGCCATGTAGTTCTGATTTATCTTCTTCCTACATCTTCTCTCTGTCCCCAGTCTGGTCTCTACTCTCACCCTCTCCATTGCTCCCCTCTCTAAAACTCTCAGCTCTGCCCCCTCCTTCTATTGCCTAATCACAAGCTCTAGCCTTACCTGACTATTAAGATTTCACCTGACTGCACCTCAATATGGGTGCTCTTGAGGGAGCAGAGAATACAAACAGCAGTCTACAACAATACCATATTTAATACTGCCTTGTGTTCATTCATTCATGCATTCATTCATTAATCTATTTTGTTTAAAGTTTTTGAGATGAGTCCTTATTTTCCAGAATGTCTTGAGAGTCACTATGTAGCCAAGGCTGGTATTTCTGCCTCTATCTCCAAGTACCAGGATAAGTGACTGACATCAGACTCATGCCAGACTCATGATGCTTGGTTGTTAATGGTACAAACTGACATATGATATCTTATTTCACTGAACTAATGCTGTAGAACAGTTTGTATACTTTGGAGCTTGTGGTGGTCTTTGTTTTTAATTGTCAAAAAAAAGTGGGTCCACAAGATGGATCGATAGATAAGTGGCACTTGCCCTTAAGCCTAATGAGTTCTATTCCAGAATTCACACAATTGAAGGAGCACACCGACTTTCATGAGTTTTTCTCCGATCTCCTCTTGTGTAATATGGCATGCATACATGTACAGCCCATACATGTGTGTGCACATACATACAATACACACTTAAAACATATAACTAATTTTTATTAAATAATGTTCTTTTCATTTATTATTATTGTAGTTGTTATTATTGTTGATTTTGAGACAGAGGTTCTCTGTGTAGTTCTGGCATGTCCTGTAGACTAGATTAGACATGAACTCAAATATCTGCCTTCAGAGTGTTAGGATTAAAGGCCTGCACCACCACATAGCCTAAATTAGTTGTATTAATTTGTAAAAAATAATTTGAATAGTATCAGGCTTCAAGAGCGCTGTCATTGCCAGAATCCTTTAAAAAACCATTGGCCTCCACTGATATTTCAACATAAACAAATAAATTTTACCTTATTTAAAAAACAAAAATCACTCCAAATACTCCACTAGCACATATAGCTTTGATACAGTTTATATTGTATTTAGCCATCGCTATAAAATATCATCTGTAGTCTTGATTGAGTTAAGTTGTATTGATAAAGAATTTACTTGGTTCAAAAGATTCCTTTCAAAAATAAAGGCATATACTTAAGGGCAATGTTAAAGTGAAGACTCGGCATCTAGCCTAAGTTATTACTCATTGTAAGGTTGTATAAGAAATCATTGTGAGTAACAGCAAGTGAAGGACTGGGATAGGTTCTGCTGTGTTGTTTCTGGTTTATGTTGTGTCCCTATAATATTCTGAGAAGAAGAATGGAAGGCTTATTAGCAATGACTACATCCTGTTTTCATTTGATTCTTACTTAGGCTTTGGTTTTAAAGGGTTGTTCAGAAAGGCTGCATAAGTATAGGTCAGCTCTTGCTGGAGCCACTTTGGTGAACAGGCCTGATGCCAAGAGGAAGCTTGCAAGGAAGGATCCATACAGCTGTAAAGAGCTGCTGTTGAAGCTGGTACTGGAGGCTATGTGGAGCCATCCTGTCTACAAGACAATGAAACAGCAACTTTGAAAAAAATGACTACTTTTTCTCCATGAATGTATTTATTTACTTTATAGCCTGATCCTGGCTCCTCTCTCTCTTCTCCTCCCAGTCCCACACTTAGACCTAGTCCGGCAAATTGTCCCTTTCCTCTTCTCAAGTGTAGACATTATACCAAACCCAGACTGGTTTTAAGGTCTGTTAACTGGAGTAAAGAAAATGAAATCAGGAAGAAGCCATTGTAATAGGTTCTGCTACATTGTGTCTGGTTTACATTGTGTCTCTAGAACATGCCAAGGAAAGGAATTGAAGACCTGAAAGCAATGCCTTCTTCCTGCTCTCATTTAGTTCTTTGGACTTTGGTTTTAAAAGGTTTTGCAGAGTGGCTGAATAATTGATCATTCTCAAACATCTCCAGCTTATTGCTCTGTTTGATGCCACCTGGGGCACACTCCCTTTGATCTAGAGCAGTAAGCAGGTGAGACAGTAGCTAGGGAACACCCATCATGAAAACAAGTGGTAGCTTCCTGGTTTTAGAAAAGCATCAATGTCAAATATGCCCTGGGTTGTATCTACAGGTACCTCCGTGGTCTTCTGTCCACCACTAACTGGCTAATCCTCAACATGGGTCTGCAAACCTTCATCTTGCCATCAGGCCTGTTCGACAAAGTGTGCCTCCAGCCAGAGAACTATGTGATGTGCTAAGCTTCCAGGCTGATGGTCTTTCTGATCAGTGGATTCATAACTTTGAAGTCCTTATGAGCAATTCTTTTAAAGCCAAAACCTAAAGAATCAAATGGGAGCAGGAGGTGGCCATTGCTTAACACAACAGAAACCAGAAACAATGTTGCAGAACCTATTGCAGTTCTTCAGTTCCCATTACTAAATTAAAATTTGTCAATTGTACATTGTCATTAGAAGATATCTCATCATCTCACAGAGAGTAAAAGCTAAGATAGTGAAGCTTCACTTTAACTTTTTTTTTTTTAATTTTGAGGATGACCTATTACTCCCTCCCATAGAATTCCTTGCTTAATCCTCATAACACAACCAAACTAATTTTTATTGTATATGACAAAATATAATTTCTGATTCTCTGTTAAGATTTGCAGCCTCTCAGGAGACAGGAGAATGCCAGGGACAGTAAGCAGGAGGGCGTGGGATGGTGAGGGGTGGGTGGGTGGGGAGGGAACAGTGGATTGTTTTAGTTTTTTTTTTTTTTTTTTTCAGAGAGGAACCTGGGAAAGGAGATATTGTAAATAAAGAAAACATCTAATAATAATAATAATAAAAGATCTACAGTCTCTTCATTGAAATGACCAAGATGGACATAATATGACTATAGATAGACACTGCACAGGAAAGTCCTCAAGAGCTCTGTCTGTGTAAGCCCTACAGCAATCAGATCCATGGACAGAGTACAGAGAGCACAACTGTGAATAAGTTAAGAGTCACTCCAGTCTTCAAACAGCAATAGGAGTGAGTTAAAAAGTGAATGTGCTCTACCTCAATTTTATTTTCAAATTTCTAATAAAAACTGTTTACAAAAGATTAAAGTAATTGATAGCATATCTTTGTGATAAGTGGCAAACATTACTTTATTTTGGCGTTAATTTAGAATACTTCTTTCTATATCTTTGTTTTAGTTTCATAAAAGACGCAATAAATACACTGACTTTCTATTGCATGAAGACTATTGTTAATGCCAGTATTACAAAGAAAGCTAATAGGTTTCAAGATTCGAGCATGTCAAGGACAGCATATAGACAATGCATTATATTACTTGGCATTTGGGAATTATTTATTTTCAAGAAACATCGAGAAGTAAGGCTTCATTTTCTCTTATGAAAATATGTTGAATTCCTGTAGATATTTCTAAGGCCTTTCAAACACTGCTATAGAAATTGTAAAATTACGCATTCTTAAAAGGACTACTGTGTGTAAGTTTTCAGAAGTTAAGAAAATAATGTGTACAGTAAAATTGCCTAAAATTCATTGTAGAATTATTTTATAAAATTTTGGAAACTACTTTCTTATGGCTGATTAAAACATTGAGTTATGAATTTTCAAACTGTGATGTATGCTAAAATGGTTATATAGTGTTAAAACATGAACAAATACTCAAAATATACATAAATCAGGTAGTCATATATTTGCATATCACTGAAGTATAGCTATTTTATCAGAAATTAAAAGCTCCCACCTTGAGGACTAAGTAACTTCATACAGGGAGCCGAGGACATATAAATCAAGCAGCTCAACGACTTACAAGATTCACATGGTTCTCTATGATTACAAGACCAATCAAACAATCCTGGAGGAGACTTTGCAGAGAACCTATCTGTACATAATGGGGGGAGGGAGCTTTAGAAATGCATCTGGGACAGACAGGGTTTCCAGGGTTGTACCTGCCTTTTTATACCTCTATTGAATGCACTCCAATAAACACCTTGACTCACCAACCTGCAGCAGAGCAGAGTTGTTTTTTCCATCTGTTTTCTCTGTCCCATATGGAATAAAAAAGATAATTGCTTGCATCTTCCTGGGAAAAGCTACTGAAAAAAAAAAATGCATAGTTAATCCTTACCTAGAGTGCCTCACTTTGCTTCTTGCCCTTTAAACATATTACCAGGCACTGCATTTGGTTCTTTGTGATATTATTCTCCTTTTCTTTAATGTTCAGTCACCAATGCTAGTAAATACTTTAGGAGTAATATTCAGGAATTTCCCTGAAACATATAACTCACTTTGGAAATAATGGCAAGTTTAAGAATTAATGGAGCATCTAATTGCTTAGGGTTTAGTTATTTGTAATTTGAAGGTATCCATTAGGCATTGGGTGGCTGTGGATATAGATTCTGAACAGCCTTTTCCTCCTCTCAGCATCATTTTTAGAAGAGTACTGGAGCACATTAGGACCATCTAGAACTCAATTCCAGTCCACTAAGCATCTGTGCAGAGTGCAGACTCTGATGTCACAAATACGAATCATAAGAATGGTGAATTGCATATTTCCCTGAGCCTCAACCTTCTCAGTTGGGAAGTGGTAACATATCTGAGAGGTAAGACAGCAAAAATGATCTAAAATTTACATTTATATTACTATTAAGTCTGACATTGTCTTCAATGTTTGGATATGTCACATTGACTATCATCTCTAAGAAATGTCATCTCTAGGTTCTCTGTTTAAGGTGAGGGTATCATGAGACATGGCTTATATGTCTCCCTTTAGCTCTGCTATTGTAAGTCCAGCATGAGTAGGTTACCAAAAACGAAAGCTTCAGAGAAGCTGTGATTAGAAGTTTAAACAAATATTTTTAAAAAAATACTAAATTTATTTTCCTTGGTTCCAAATTCTATAAATTAATTAAATGGCAATTTGGGATTGGCCTTCACTTGTTGCTGTGTGCAGAATCCTTGAGCAAATTATTTTGAAGAATGGATAATTGGTTTGGCTTGGTTTCACTCTATTGCTAAAGAACACTGCTCATATCATGGCAGTCGAGAGGTTTGAAGGGTGGCAGAGGTAAAGAATTATATAGGGGTCAAATGAATACATCAAAGGCATGTATCTACTTTATCTAGCAAGGTTCTGCCTTCTAACAGTCCACTCACAAAGTCATCAATAGATATTCATCCATTGATGAGGTTAGGTTCCTGTGACTCATTCACCTCTCGATCCTTTCACCATCTACTGATTAAGATTTCACCATATTGGAGGGATTTTTCATATCTAAAGCATTATAAGAATAGTATCTGTTTTAGAATTCATTTGCATAACTATTTAACTGTAACCTTGCAACCCCTAATCTTGGCAATATGTTTGTTATGTTTATCATTACTGTTTTATGTTTATCTTCAGTACAGTATAGGGATTGAATATATTTTTCATGTTTAGATTATTAGCATTTAGCCATATTGGCATATGTGGCTCCAAATTTATTCACTACTATGAATTATTCAAATGTGTGAGGACAGAATATCTCTTTGGTGGTCATTTCAATGATTTAGTTCATGGAAAAGAGCATCCAAGTGAGTATTCAAATATATTATTTCAGGTTAAATTAGTTGCTGTGTGTGTATATATATATATATATATATATATATATATATATGTATATATATAAAAATACACTACCTATATAGTATATATTTGAATTAAAAATGAAGCATTTACTAATGTTTATACTTTTATTCTAATTTATAAGAACATGTACGTTTTACTTTTTATGATTAGTTTTTATTTCATTAAAGTCAAGGTAATAAAACTGCCACTTAAATCAAAGCTTGAGAATAATTTTGAGGGTTTTCTTTGATGATCTTATGGGACTTCCTGAAATTCACCTATTTATATATATTTATAGAGAGGACATAGTGTTTTTGGTACATCAGTTTGCCTAAATAGCTAGATAGAAATATTATCACTGTATAATTTTTTTGCTTGATTGAACTCCAATGTGTATCTGCATCTACTTTTCAAGCATTCATAGGCTTAATTTTGTATAATACAAAATGGTATTGAAATATTCAGAGTAATGTTTAGAAAATGAGTTTTAAGATGATAGGTTTTCACATTAATTACTATCATGACACTCGCAAGGGAAAACATAATTTTCAAGTGTATGCCCCGTAAGCAGCATGATTTGTAAATGCACAATGAATATTGTTTATGCAACTTGAGCGCTAATATCTTTCCTTAAGAATATAATTTATGGTCTTTTCACACACTCCCCACTTGCTATTGCAGAGTTTAAAATGCAATGGCCAGAAGACAAGAAAGTGTCTGTGGAGGGCTGTGGACATGGACTCCAGGACTACTGATGCTGATCATCGTTGGCATTCAGCAAGGGAGTGGGCAAGGTCAAGGTAGGAGTAAGCATGTTTTCAGTCTTTGAAAGCCCGGTGTGATTACTACTTTATGATGAGAGTGTATAGGCTTTTTGCTTCATGCTTTTGATAGTTTGTTGTAATCTTTTCCTGAGATTTGTTGCAGTGCTGTCTGAACTGGTTAAATTGTGTAGCAATTGAATGTGAGTTTTCATACCAAATTTGAATCTACTCTTCTGAGAAGACATTTATATTGATAGAGTTGGTAATGGCTAGGTGTGTTTTGGTGCAGCAGATAATGGCTTTTGTGGGATTTGAAGCAGTAGATACAGGGTATGTGTATGTTGGTGGGATACATATTTTAAGCATACATATTTTAAGTTTTTTTTAAAATTTGTTTTCAAGAGATCTTTTGAATGTCCTTTAGTGAGCTCTATGATATGTGATTTTAAATCTACAAAACAATTTACAGGACACGGTGTTTGTCAAAAATAAATGCAATATATGAATGTTATTGATTGTCTGCCATGTCTGGTTTGGGGCAAATTAATATTGGAGCAGAGATGTGAAGTTGTGCCAGCTGTGAGTTTGTTTTGAAGAGTAGAGTGTCCATAGGGTTTTATGATAGATACAGTTTGAATGTCCTGGGCCACTGCTAGCGCTTCTGATTGCCTGTCATGATATATAATGTGTTAGTTTTACATACCTTGATGCTTAAATGCAGAGTGAAATTCAATATTTCATAGGTAAAGCCAGCTAAGTGTATCACATCTGTCTGTAATCCTTGAACTTGCAAGATAAAATTTTGTTGTTTGGAGTTTGAGACCAACTTGTACTACATAGTAAGTTTCATGACAGCTAATGTTGCTCAGGGTGACCCTATGTCAAATTAAGAAACAAAAACACCTGGCTCTCTTGGAATAATCCCCCCTGGAGGATTAAACACTGTTCTTACTTTTGTCAGTATTTGAGAAGGAATATTTGAACAGGAAAAGTGGAAAGAATTTAAATAATTCCGGTAAATTTGTGTATGATGTTGTTCATGTAATTATGATGGAGTTTAGCTTCCGTAGTTCCGTAGTTTCTAAAATGTTCAGTGTATGCATTTAAGCAAGCATATTGTTCTGAAAATCTTCTACAAACATTGTCAGCTCTATGCTCTATGTAATTTTATTAAATAATTTTTGAAAGGAAAATATCCATTCAAAAATGTACATCATATTTTATGAATAAGTGTAAGTATTTATGAATACAGATCAATTTAAAGTTAAGTGGGATGCTTGGTTTTAAAATATTCTCTCATGAGATGAATTTGTGTTACTATCTAACATTTTCCTTCTCTATTTGGTAGTTAAGTAATACAGGAAGATATTGATATTGAACACACACACACATACACACACATACACATATACATATGCATGTGTGTATGTGTTTTTACTAAAGTTTTAGTAAGAATATGTAATGTTGACATCACATTTCTTCTGTCCAAATGAGTGGTATATTCTTCCATCGATGTATTTGTTCACTAGAAAGTGGTCAAATAACTATTTCTGTAACAGTGACCAGTGAGCAGAATAATGTTGCACTGGATTTTCAGAGTCCTCCAGGCATGGTTAGGGTTATCACTTGCCCTAGGTGAGGAATAACTTGTAGGATACTTAAGATATTTGAGAAAAATAAGAACCTTGTCACTCCTATGCAAACCCTTTATTCTTTCTTCCATACTGATCAACTGGATTTCCCTCTGATGCTCACAGTTACTTATAAGATACGTGCCCTGAAACCAATTCAAAGTTTAGCTTCTGTGAAGCTTCAAATACAAATTTGAGTTAAGGGATCATCTTCCTTTATGAAATAATAAATTAGAGCATACAAATATTGAAAGAGCACAATGGCTATTGGAAACACAATGGAATGCTTTAATATTATAGTTGAGGTTGTTTGGCTTCTGCTCTGGCAGCTATATTGAGTGACACAGATTTCTTAGGCATAAAGAGCCAAGAATTTAGATCAATAAGTTCCATTAAATATTACTTTCTAACTTTTAGATATGTAATTAAACAGAAATACAATATAAAATATTTAAAATTGATACTTAAATTACTTAGTACCTTTTAAAATAAAAGTATTACTGCTCTGAACTTACAGTAAATTTCCACATAAGTTTTCTTTTCTATATTAAATTTGTAAGGACACAGCCACCACTCCCAGCCATCCTGTCTAGGGAAACATAGACTGGATTCTAAATAAGAATTTTGGCACAGAATACTCCAACCACATCAGGGCTGAAATAAAATGGAAGTGAGAGTAAAGCAGTGGATTGAAACAGTTTGATGTTCCACGTTGACATTTTTCTATTACCAAAAAAAAAAAAATATATATATATATATCCTTCAAGTGGCATCCATTGACTTTTATGTCAAATAGCATCCCTTAATTTGGGCTATGAGGATATGTAAGGTGCTTGTATGGATTTCACATTAGAAACTATTTACTCTAAGGAGTCAACCACTAAATTAAGAGAAAGAAGAAGAGATATACATTCCAAAGGAAAATGCATACTACACACCAACATGTAAGATACATAATAAGATTTGTTTTATCTTTAAAGGATGTGTTAGAAGATAGTGGATAATTGCCAAGCACTGTTAATCGTTGGCTTTTGGATAACCTACTTACGATAGACCTGGCATGCCATAAGTGTAGGTGGAACTATCTATGCAAAAGGCAAACTAGGAAGAAACATGAGGAAGAGTAGAGAGAAAGTCCAATCGAGCAGAGCCCATGTTGAGAAGCATGGAAATGGTGACAGGTTTACTCAGAGGTGAAAAGTTTACCTGCAGACTCAGCAATGCCATTTATTTCTTTCCCCACATACATGCTCAAGGAATACTATGTGCTATTAGAATAAAAATGTTGGAACAATTCAAGTACTATTATGGACAATGCAAAGAAAGTGAAGGGATTGGAAAGTGAAGGAAAGGAGCAGGATAAATGTTTTCTGAAAGTACATATGCAAGCTTTTACTTTTAAAAGCAAAGCTAATCAACTATTAATAAGTATTTTCAAATATTTCTACCACAGTATTTTTGCGGTAACTTTGTTTTCTGATATTCAGTGAAGGCATGGTAGTTTTCTAGAACATAATAAGAATCCAATAAAAAGAATGGAGACAGCATAAATCTGTTTCAGAAAATGAATTTTCCAGTTTTCAAACAAGTACTGGTTTCATATTTGTCAAAACTGATATTGCATTTAAATATAGTGCTACATTTTACAAGTTTTAAATATACACAAAATTCTAAGCAATTTGGTTTCCATGATGACTGTGTTTAAATTCCTACTGGCAGTACTAGTGCTTGATGCAAGAAGGTTTAGGAATTTGAGAAAGTAGCTAAAGTTTGCATATGTAGCAAAGCTAAATATTGAGGACAGCTCCATAAAATTCATTTTCTGCATTCATGACCAAGTTAAGTATTAAACATCAAACATAAAATGTGATAATGTTTAGCAGCCTTAATCTTCAGTTGTCATGTTCTGCATAGTGAAATAATGTTTTAGAGAAGAAGTTGAGTTTTTGAAAAATGTGATAGTTGGCCATATCTGTATAAACTAGATTGTTGTAGTATGAATACATGTAATTATAATAGAGATCTCTGTGTTTTGAATTTTATTGTCACCTGTTCAGTTTTTCTCTTGAGGAATCAAGGAGAAATTATTCTAAAAGGATGTATAAAAAAACAGCTCTTCCTCTTTTCCTCCTCCTCTTTTTCTTCCCTCTCCCCCTCCCTTTCAGCCCTCTTCATCTTTCTTAGGATGGATGATAGCTATGTTTATTGTTTTCCTCTCAGTCAAGTAATTGAAGAGATTATATAAATCCATCAATAACAAAATATTATATCCAGTATTAAATGGAAGGTTTATGGAAACATCTTGTCAATGAGAAAACATAAGGTTGTGATTAACGAGATTAAATATTGTATAATCACTGCTGCTTAAGAAAAATCACTTTAAAGATGTCTCATCTAAGGTTTGTTTCTTGAGGTTGCTTGGAAAGTATTTTTGTCTTGAAATTTAATATTATTTTTATAGATGTGAACTCAGATAAATGGCAGAAAATATTGATTGATTATTTGTATAGCTCAAGGGACATGGCCTTAAAATACCACCTATATAAGTAGTGGTGCGATCGGACTCTGTTATATAGTAGAAGACTTAGTCATTCTGATGTGCCTTATCAAACATAAAAGAATTTTACATTGTATAGACAAGAACACAGGTTCATGTGGGATAATTCACATTTGATTTAATCTATGAGAGAATTATGGTACACAGTTTGTTTTCATTTGGGATTCAAAGTCATTATACTAATACATGCACATATATCTTATATGTAAAACATCCATTTTTACAGATTACATTCACTATTCCATTTTCATAGCTTCTGAGATGCATGAGGTAAACAAAGGAAGTAACAAGTTAAAAATGCAAGTGGGAATATTGAAAGACAGAGAAGCCTTTGTCTTCACAATTTAGCTTCTTTAAAAATGGAACTGTGTGAATTCGTCGTGCATTTCGTATTCTGTTTCTAGAAGTAGGCCAACTCTTTTTATGCTACCCAGACAATCTGGGTGGGATAAACTATTGTGCATCTTAATTAAAACTCAATTTGGAAAGAAAAACATTATTTTTTCCTGCATAAAGAATTTTCTTTTCATAACTTATTTTGAGCACAGTTATATGAAATAATTATATAATATTTCACTCCTGCATTTCATCAGTGGAGACAGTAATCAAAACTAATACTAAGACAGAACCAAAGTAATACTAAGGTAATTACTTTCCATGTGAGAAGAGTTGGGCAGTTTGTAACATCTGTTCCAATGTTGTTTGGGAGACTATAACATTGAATTGAGAGTTTTAAAAGGAACTAAAATGGAGAAATGCACAGTGGTATGGAATTGTAGGAGGGAGGAGAGGTAGTTAAAAGGGAAGGAAGGGCAGAGGCTTGTTTGTCTTTCAGGTGGGAATTTTGACTTTTGTTTGAAATAAGGTAAGGAAAAGATAGGGATTTTGAGTCTTCCTTTTGGTAACTTACGTTGATCTTTCAATGTCTACCACTTAGATCTTAATGATTTTTTTATTACTGTAAAATCAGCTAAAAACTAGAATATTAAAGCATCATTAAGTTCTGATTTAAACTGATGAACATGGGCTTTTATCTTTCTTTCCTATTACAAAATATCTCATTTTTAATTAATTTGAAAGCTTTTTAGAATAGAGAGCCAACATAAATTTAGCATAATGCACAATACAGTCTTCACCAAATTTAGGTTTTTAATTGAAGATGTTAATTAGAAAGGTCACTTATGCCATTGGAAGATATTGATAAAAAATGTTTTCAAGCTACTCATGCATCAGCCATGAAGGCTATATTTCTGGAACTCCAATGTAGACAGTGGTAATGAGGTACTAGCCATAAATACAAAAAATTCATGCCTTTATTCCCTATCATAAAGGATGTATCAAACTGGAAAAGCTTTCTTGTTTCAAATTTTAGAACTTGGAAAAGTAAAATATGTATATCCTTGTAGAATTGTGTTTTGGGTTGAATTGTGCCTTTTTACAGAATACCTTACAATGCGATTTATAAATAACCTTTGCCCACACAGAGTTTTCATAGAAAATTACCATCTGACAATATTATGAAAGGGAAGATGCCAGGGATAGAAAATGATTCATATTCCAATGAATACAAGGTTCAAAGATATTGCAGAGTGAGATAAATACAGAGAATAAAATGATTTAAATTAAAAATTGGTTTAAAAATTAGCCTACCAACAGTAGTCCACTAGTTCTCATAAAAAGTATGTACTAGGGACTAACTAGGAGCATATAGCAATGAAGGAGCTTATAGCAACTCAAATATGTGGCGTAAAACAGGCCACAAAAGTGGTAGTACAAATAGGGAAGGGAAATAGAGGGAAGAAAAACAACAGATGTAGATATATGTCCATGTGTGGAGAGCTGTTCGGTATGATTTGTGGAGATGCAATATTATAATGTAATTGAGCTTAACTTGTAGGTAGGAATAAATTGATCCCTCTATAGTGGGTCAAGGAATATATTTGTGCAGTTGATGTTTCCTTTAAGAATGAAATGAAGGCCAGGTGGTGGTGGTGCACGCCTTTAATCCCAGCACTTGGGAGGCAGAGGCTGGCAGATTTCTGAGTTCTAGTCCAGCCTACAGAGTGAGTTCCAGGACAGCCAAGGCTACACAGAGAAACCCTGTCTTAAACAAACAAACAAACAAACAAAAAAGAATGAAATGAAGAAGAAGGCAGATGTAGGGTGTTCTGAGCAAACTGATTAGAAAGTGGAAATGTTCCCAAACAAAAGCCATCTCACATTAATGGCTAATGTTGTGAAGTAAAGAAGTCCAGTTTGGATGGAATGATCATGGAGGGCAGAGGTAACAATGCATGACACGAATGCTCTCAGGACCAGAAGAGTTAAGGCTTTGTATGTGAAGCATAGATAACAATTAAAGCTAGTTAGAAAAAAAAAAAACTTAGTCATGTACATTGCCTTTGCATTCAGTATGACAGGTACACTATGAAGGAGGTATATATTCGTCAAAGAAAGATTACAATCTAGTTGACAATTATCTGTCTAGTCAAAGGATGATGCATTTTGGAAATTACACTGTACAATAAAATTGGAGAAAAATCACTTGACATGGAAGCTATTTGGGGATGTAGATATGATGGATTTCCTAATCAAGCATCCCACCAAAGTTTGTTGTTTTAGAACTTGGTTGCATTATAGCCATTCCATTGAGATGGGGACAGGTGGTTGACATATTGTAAATTTCCAGGGGCAGAAATGTGCACAGGTGCATGTGTCAGTATGTAGTGGATTTTAATACATTTCCACCTTAAATTGAGAAGTTTCTTACAGTCTGAGGAGGATACAAACTAAGCCCTGAGCAGATGGTAAGGCTGTAATGCAAAATGACAGTTACTGATCTATATATTATATGAAGTCACTGTGCAAGGTCAGGGGTTTGGAAATTATCATTCATGACCCAGATTGGTTCTTCTGCCTATGCTTGTATCATTCAAATTCTTTTCTTTTTTCTTTTTTGTATTTTAAATTTAAATTTAAATTAAATTTTAAAGTGTCAAATTTAAATTTTTGGTGAGAACAACTAGTCACATTTCCCTTCTGGTCCACAAACACTGCAGTATTTCCTCTTTGGGCCAATGTTAAGAATTTTATCTGCTCTTGGTTTAGATGAAACCTACATGAACAGAATATTAATACTGAAGACAGCGGTACAATAATGAAATAACAGTGTACACTGGTATGGAATATAAACATGGCCGTAATTGATTGTGAAGCTTGTGATTTCATGGTTTCTTTGGTTTATAATATTCACACACACACACACACACACACACAATCAAGGATTTTTCTCCTAATTGGAATACTCTATGACTTTTTATTTGAACATTCATACACAATTTACCACTCAGTTACTAACCTATTCTACTAAACAAAACTTAATTGTTTTCAGATAACTTCAAACATGAATGTTATCAATGATGATGAATGTTTGCACAGCATCTATTAAAGTGCTTCTCTGTATAACATAGCCTTCACTGTTGTTGTAAGACTGATGCTTGTGGTAGAATAATGCAGCATGAAGATTGAAGTACTCAGAGTATTTTTCCCATTGTTGTGATCAGTATCTCACAAGAGTCAAATTAAAGGATGGCAAGCATGTTTTCTACCTTGAAGGGAAACATTCCATCATGGCGAGAAGGCATTGTGGTGGTCCATGGCTATCCTGACTGGAGCCTGAGACTACTGTCTCATATCTAGGTGGATCAGAATCCAAAGCACTGAACTGGATACAGTCCACCACTAGGTTTCTCTAGCAATTCACAGGGTGGCCCTAAAGAAGACAAGGTGTCAGGGAGGGAGAAGGGAAGACTGGGTCTTACATGGTGGTCAGGAGAATCTTGCAGCTCGGACTGTCTACAAATTAGGCTTCCTCTTTGTTTATATAGGTTTCATGGAGCAAAGACAGACTAATGATTATCTAAGAAGTTCAGATTATATCATCTTGTTTCTGGACATGTGTTTGATTTTTCATTACATGTCTGGGATTACAAGTTCAGTGATAGAAAGTACAAATGGAACAGGCTTTATTTTTATTATTAGCTCTTGTACTCCAATTCAAAGAATCTAAAGAGTGTCTCCTCCAAAGCAAATACATTTATGATATGACAGCCTGTTTTTAGATAGGCAGCATTTGCAGTTTTAAAGCACTCCAGAGAAACAGAAAAAATCTGAACCACTCTTTTTATGAATAGCAAATACTCATACCTACTTCATTTTTTATTGTTTCATCATCTGTGCTATAAAGTAGGAAAAAGTTAATTTACTAAATCTATCTTATTTGCTGAGCTCTATTTTTTTCAGCGGTGGGCCCGGATCCCCTATCTAAACTCTATTTTCAGAGAGCTCTAAACATGTTGAAAAAAAGGCTTAGAACCTGTTACTAATTCTCTTGGCCAATCAAAGTTTGCTAATTATCTCTCCGTATAACCTGTGCCAGTTATACTGTTTGTGTTTGCTTAAGGGTAGATACCCCAAGCAGATTCCTGGAATCATGGCCTCATTTAGCATGGTGCTTAACTATACTTATCGCAATGATCTCCAGGGCACAATGAACATTTCTGATAAAGGCCAAATAAAGGTATTTACCTAAGAGCAGAAGGGATAGTAAGTTAGGACTTTCCTAAAAATGATTCAGACATAAGCTTATCAAGAAAGGACAACATGAATCATAAGGCACAAAGTCTACAAGAATGACACAGAGATCAAAACCTAAAAGTGAGGGACAGAATGACAGCAATTGTATTCAGCTCAGCATTTGCTGAAACTGTGTCAACCTGCTTGCTAGCTTTTCCAGTAGATACAGCTGGGCCAGCACCCCTCCTCCCTTTCAAAACATCAGTCTAGGACCCTACTCCATGAGATTTTTAAGACTCACATTCAAGGCAGGATTCTTACCTAGAACTAGTCCTTTCTGAAATATTATCTCCTAGGTGATTTCATATCTAGGCAATTTGAAAAAAAGATAACAAATCACAATACATATTTTTGAAAAACACCAGTTGATAAAATACTAGTTATCAAAATAAAAATAATCTGTATTGATATAAAGCATGTTCAATGCTTATTGAATTTGCCGCTGTAGTAGTCTACTCTCCTTGAAGTGTATGGTTTTTTACTGTACTTATGAGTCACCCACCATTTCTCCCTTTTCCCAAACTCTGCTCCTTGTTTATCTTCCTTTGACACATCCTTTTATTTGGGAATACTTCTATTTTGCTTCCCAGCTTTTGTTACAGCTCCTAGACACACACACCTTTCCCTTTCATTTGTGAAATTGATCTGAACAATAGCAAATATGTACCAGTCTTCCACAGCATAAGATATTAAGATATTAATATTAAGGATATTAATTCAACTTAATATCTGTTGTGCAGTTAAAAGTATAGTAGTTACATTTGCTGATTTTTAGTTTGACATAAATAAAATGTTCAGTCAGTGTGAGTAGAAAGCTTCCCCTCCCAAATATTTTATTACTCTATACATAAGCAAAATAATAAATGAGAAATTATCATTTAATTTTGGAGTCATGGTGTTCTTTTTCTTTAAAAAATATTTTATATTTTCATTTAACATATTTTGACCATATCCAATTTCATTTCATACCCTTTATTTCTTCTACATCTGCCCTTATCTGACTTCTCAATCACAACTTCATATTCAATTTTATTTCCCCCTTAAGTGTTTTGATGTTAGTCTTAGAAGATGGTCATTCAACTATGCTTGTCACTAATATACCCACTAATACAATGTGACTACCTACTTCCTTAACCCAATATGACAAACCACTGAAAAATAACCCTTCTGTAAATCCAGAGTTAATTCTGCTGGAAGCTGTACAAATTTATTGTAAATTACAGCTGTATTCCTGTCGCCCAGTTCTCTTGGAGTCCGGACTTAATATGCAATGCATTTAGTCTGCTTAATTGTTTCCTGTCTGCCATCCAAGTCATTTGCAAACAAAAGCCTCATCCTTGGGAAAAACTCAAATTGAAGGATAGGTTTGGAACCAGTGCCAGTAGTTTATCAATATATATGTAGTTTTCATGTGTGAGAGTCTGTGTATCAATAAATTTAATAAAAAATGAATTGTAAAAGTAAAATTCATATACAATTTAAATTATAGAATCTTCTAATTCACTATTTTAAAAAATATAAAATACAACCATTGTCCACATCATCCTCCTTGTCTGTGAAACAAATGTTTGCTTATGACATGTCACAACTGTGGCCTTTTGACAACATGTGTCTAGGGATAGCTGTGGCTCAATATGTTTGTTGTCAAATTGTTAAGTCCAGAATAGTTGAAATTCCAGATTTACATTGTCATAATGGCCCCTATTTCTGACCACTTAAAAAGGTGTATATGAGAAGCAACTGGTTTCCAATGGAGAGAAATGTATCTATATTACCATTTTCAAATACAGAAGGGTTGATATGAAAGCAAATTCTGTTTTTCAGACATGTCACATTAATTACATTAGAAATGTAAAAGCACCTTTCTTTTAAATGGTATCACTTAGTTGCTATTACATTCCAAAAGTATGTTGTAATGGTACTGTAAAAATTTTCCTTCAATTTTAATTTTCGTAGAGCAAAAACTTCCTAAATGTGTTTTAAAAACATTTATAGATCATCTCCTAAAATTTTAGTACAATGACTTCTGTGTGTTTCATATTTCAGAGAAGAAAAATACAACCAGAATATCAGATTTCTTTAAGAATTTTTCCTGATCTATATATTGACAAGCTCTCACTTCCAGAAATCTCTGAAAAGGGTTATTCTGGTGTGTCATGACTCTAGACAGGTAGTTGAACCTGGGAGAGTGGAGCTGATAAACGAAACAGACTAAGATCTCATGCCATAGCCAACTTTATTCAGGGCATCAGGCAGCATATTCTCTGAGTGTTAGGAAGTCCTTGCGAGTAATCTTCTCATGAGTTCAAGTTGTATGCAATCACAAGAAAAAGCTGCACATGGCTAAAACATGTTTTTCCATAGAGGCATAATAGAATACCAATAGCAAGCAATAATGAGCAATCTGGAAGGAGCATGAAGACACATTCCAAAGAGACTCTATGTTGTGAAGAAACTGAAGTCACAAGACTCCTACCTTATTTTCCTGAGTGTTCTCACAAGCATTCAGAAATCTCATATAACTCTACTCCTGAGCTGTGTTCCAGCAATGATGCTTCCACAATTTTGCCTTTTAGTTGGTATATTTAGCCTGAAGATTTTCTTCCTGGCTTTTTCATGGTGGGCTGCTAGAATAATACAATTGTCTGGGTCTACCCACAGCTCTTTTGTGTTCTTCCAAGTCTTTCCAGTGATAAGTAAATTACGCTAAAACTCTGTGATTAGGCTTTTGGTGGACAAAAATATTGAAGTGTGTGGACCATGAGAGGAAGTCAGTTTAGTTTAATAAGCTGACTTTCAAATTGGGATGCCATATTTAGTCCTGGTGGCAATTACCAGCATGGTGCCTGTTGTCTCTGCACCCTGTCCTCATTTTGGGAGGTCAGCACTGTAGATGCAGGTCTTTCTAACAGGTATTAGAAGGGCCCATTGCTGTTTGACTTTGTATTTTCTTAATGAAAACAAGCATCTTTTCAGATGTGTACTTTGTGTTTTCTCTCATGAAATTTTCTCTCAGATTGGCCTGTGGCTTCAGTGGGATTGCAACTTGTTGGCATTGGGAGTTTTTAAGTATTTCAATACTTCAATTATTCATTTGTCATATGTGTGTGTTATTTATATTCATATACATATTGTACCTTTATCATTTCTTGGAGAATTCCATACAGTGCATTTGATCATGTTCACACCCTTTGCCCAACACTTCTCCAAAACATGTTCTTCTGGAATGTGAATTGTCTTCTCTTTCTCTTCATTATCTTGTAGACATTTCTCTATTTTACTAAGTCAAGCATCAGTTTGGCTTTGAGCAAGCCCTGCATTCAGGTACATTCCTATGATGTTATATAAGATAATATTCATAGAAAAACAAGAGACATTCACTAAAATGGTGACAAATTATATATCCCTTAATAATAGAACAAATAAAGACATAATAAAGAAATGAAAATTAATATTCTAATGTCCCTCACATCATTACTAGCTTGAGAACAGAGTACTGAATTCTATGAACAGACACTCCTTGAACTCAATACTTAAGGGTATTAGTCAAATCAACTTGATCTACTGAATTTCTTTTCAAGTCAAAATATTGCTCATGAGAAACATGGTTTTTTTAAGAAATATATATGCATATATGTGTATATATGTATATATATATATACATATACAGCTGTGGATTTTTTTACATACTAGCTTTTTTTCAGGTCTTTTGCAATTGCTATTTCTTGTGGCTTGCATAGACATATTCATGTCATGGATGGGTACGCTTATTTCCACAAATACTTTAACATACTTAACTATTGATGTGGTCAATAGAAAAGAAAGCACATCTAGAGGAACTCACAAGTTTCTTTTCTTGCCAGGAAAAACATTAGATGTATTCACCCTGTTATACTTTCCTGTTTTTCTGCCTTTGTTTTCCTGGTCAAGGATGCTTTTTTATTCTTCTGGCCACTTTATTTCTATCCCCGTACTTATGCTTGCTATGTTCAGCAGCTGTGATTTTACTATGTTGTGTTGCTTGCAATGACTGATAAGTTTGTAAGAAAATGGCTATATTTCTATCATGTAGGACAAAGAATCAAGACATAAAGTATAGGAAGGCAGTAGTTTTCTTTGACCACTGACTATACACCTTATCTCTTAAAACTGAAATAGCTACACCAGAGCTAGTTTTGCCATTGTTTAAATACTATATGAAAGCAAGAGGAAAACCTACTTTATTATACTTTATCACACATGTTAAAATTTACTTCCTACACTGCTGTTAATGTAGATCCTTCCCTTCAGTCTTAACTTAAATCTTCTAAGAATAAAGGACATGTTTAGAGAATAATATATTCTTATATATCTCTTTTGGACTTTATCATTTGCTCAGGATTGTGATCTCCTAAGGAAAAGTATAAGACACTCTTATTTTTTTTTCTTTCTCATATTCAAATATTTTAAGGGATATTTATCATTATCCCACAGATATATTCTAGAATAACACACAGCCAATGTCCAGACAAATCTGTCATAATTGAGATATAAAAATTGAATGTAAAGCTACAAGAACATTTAAAAGCTGTACATGACTTTTCATTTTCACTTTTAATCTATCCATTTGGGTGAGAAGATTTGAACTTGAGGATGTTTGAACTTCTGGAACAATATGCAAGTTAGGAGAAATAATCCATCATGGGGCCAGCAGGATGGTTTAGCAGATAAAAGCATTTGCTCCAAACCACATGGCTAGAATGAATTCCAGGTACCCACACAAGAGAAAAAAATAGCCAACTGCTTTGAGCTGTTCTCTTGCTTGCATATACTGCATTTATGCATGCATGCACATGTACACACAAAAGCAAATAATATCTAACTAACTAATTAAACACTATTTAAAAAATTAAAGACTGCTGTGGTATAGAAATTACAAAGAAGAAATAGTAGAGAAAAATCACTAAATTTAATCCTAAGTTTATTTGTTTGCACTAGTATGAATAGAAAGAAATCCATCTCCTGTTTTACCTATGGTTGTATAACCTAGCACTGACTGCAGTAGACACAATATGTAACAGAGATGTGGGTTTGCTGTGGTTATTTCATCTATCAGTGTTAATTCCAGTAAGGGATTTCTACTTAAGCTCTTGTTTTCAAGAACAAGGTTTTGTTGAGTTCCAGAATTCATTTACAGTAGGGTTCTTAGTAGAATAGATACTTCTTTGCCAGAGATATAGTTTGCATATGTGGATGAGGAACAGTTTAATGCTGTTACAAACCTTTTCCTAGACTTGTACTTCATACTGTTAGACACAGGACTAATCTTATAATGCTGATGTGGAGGTCATTAAAGAAAGTGCTTGTAAAGATAGATACTATACAAACTCAAGATGGGTTCCGTGAACACTGTTCTTGGCATGCTTCCTTGACTTTAGGAGAGAATGATTTGCTGGCTGTTCAAATAATAACTGTGGCTTAGGTAGTCCAGTAAGCAAGATACTTTTAATACACCTATTGTGTTCTCCCATGCTGTGGTGCTTACTCTCGTTGTTGCACTTACTAGCATTAGGCATAACCTCTGTGATTTAAATATTTGCTATTAACTCACATGGTTGTGGAATGGTAGGCTATGACATGAAGAAGGCTTGTGTCAGTGCCCTGGGTGATCTGAGGTTGCAGTGAAGGGAGTTTCATGCTTTTCTTTTCCAATCACAATATCCACTATGAGATGTCCTGGGTATTCAGTACTTAGCCTGCAACTAGGACATAGTTTATATTCAGGATTAGCTTTTAAACCCTAAAAGGTTGATTACATGTAATCTGCTTCATTTTGGAAAAGAACAGTTACCAAACAATCTGGTTTAGATAAGCTTATAAAAATACTAAAATGTTTATACTTGCCTTTCAATATTGTCAATGGAGCTTCCAACTTCTAAGAATTAACCACTGAACAGTAGGAAAGCTATATACTTAAGTGTCCATTTCATGGTGCTTGTATTTCTGGAGTCTGCTCCAGATTTTGAGTCTGCCTCTGATACACTTTCTCATTAATATTCAAAAGGATATTTTTTTTTGGTGTGAGGTTTTCATGGTGTTAGCTGAAAGGCCCCATCAAATGCCAATCCAAAGCTACATGAAATTCTAAGTCTAATTTTCAGTTTAGAATTTTAATGTTGATCCAGTCTGCCTTAGCATTTCATTCTAATTAAGTGATTTAAAAGATCTTATCATTTACATCTGAATGTTCTAAAGAACATAGTAATATCACTGAGATATTTATACAAATATGAACCATCTCTATTAGTTGCTGTCATAAGTACACCTGAAATTATATATTGCACAAATCCCCTAACAAAATATAGGATGCCAGCAATATAAGTCTTATAAAGGCAAAGATTTTTACATTATTTTTCAAAGCATAATTCATTCAAATAGTAGTTATTCAATTAATATCTATTGAAGTGATGCATTTTGCATCATAGATATCTCTCATTGTTTTCTCTAGTAACATTAATTTAACACTTAAGAATATCAAATGTTGACAATCAAAATTAAACTTTTGTGGGAGAATGAGTTTGCATTTCCATTTTTATCAGTGTTTAAATCTTGGAAATGTGATTGATATTACATATCCAATGATATTAGATATCCAATGATATTAGAAAATATTATGTCAAATTATACCATATGCCAATTAGAGGGTAAAAATATGTAATTTGAGTTTTCAGTTCATCATTAAATTATTTGTTATATTTAAAAGAGTTTATTATCTTCTTTACTTAAAACCTACAAGTAGCTGTAAATTCTCTGGGTGAGAAGTTGAAGATATGTCTCAGTGGGTGTGAATGCTTCCTGCATAAGCATACATCTGAATTAGGATATCAGCGGCCACATAAAAGACCAAGCATGGTCATGTATGTATATGGAACCTTAGAATTGTACAGGGGAAACCAGGAAGCATTCAGACTCCATTACCATCCTCCTAGCCCAGGTTCAGCAAGAGACCCTGTCTCAAGAGAATGTGGAGAGGGAAGAGTGGGAAACATGACATTCATTTTTTTGTCTCTGTTAACTACACATGCATGTTAGTATACACTACACAGACAATATAGACTACATAGAAAAACAGCATGTTCTTTCTCTTTCTCTTTCCCTCTGTCTCTCTCTCACACATAAACACACACATATATACAATTAATGTTAACTCTCATAATCTAACATAACAGAAATTTTATACTCATTTTAATGAAATCATTTTAATGGAATGCAAGTTAAAACTGAAAATCTAGAGAGTAATGAAATTACATAAATATGAGTATTAAATACTTATCTGATTTCCATTTTTTTTTATTTTTTAAATTCTTTTTTGGTTCTTAAGACAGGGTTTTTCTATGTAGGCAAGGCTATCCTGGGACATGCTTCGTAGACCAGCTGACCTTGAACTCACATAGACTCACATGCCTTGCCTCTAGAGTGCTGGTATTAAAGGCATGTGCCATTATATATTCAGGTTTTCTAATTTTAAATATTAAATTTGTGAACTCAGAATTCTTATTAGCTTACAAGATTCTTTTCATGACAAAAGAAAAACACAAAACCTGTTTCAGTATGTCTTTCTTATTCTGAGTTTATTCTGGTTTTTAATAACCTTACTACATAGCATGTTTTATATTTATTATTTTTTTAATTTTCTTCTTTTTTATTAATTTTTTATTTATTTAATTCCAAATATTGTTCCCCTTCCTGCTCCTCTTTTCATGAGTTCTTCACCCCATCTATCTCCCATTTGTTTCTGAAAGGTTCTCACCCTCTCACCCCCAGCTTCACGCTCATCTTTCTTCACCTTAGCCCTCTAGCATTTTTCTTCCTTGGGGCATCAAATTTCTATAAGATTGAGCACATCCTAACCTACTGAGTTCAGGTAAGGCGGTCCTCTGCTACTTATGTAGTGGGGAGCACAGACCAGCTCCTGTATGTTCTTTGGTTGGTGGTCACTGGATAGCCTTTCCTTTGTCCCTTCATTTTCTTTAAATAGGAACAGTTCTGGGTCAAGAATTTTGAAGATGTGTGGGTGGCCCCATGCCTCAAATGGAGGCCCTTCTAGAACTGAAGGTGGTCTCTTTAGGTTCCATCTCCCCACAGCTGAGCATTTTGGCTAAGGCTATCACCACTGGATCCTGGGAGCTTCTCACATCCCTGGTGTCTGAGACTTTCTAGAACTGCCAGGTTGAATGGAGGAATGTTCCTCATTCTCCACATCCTCTTAAGAATATGCTGTCACTTGAATTTTTGATCTTAGCCATTTTGATTGGTGTAAGGTCGAACCTCAGGGATGTCCCTTCATGGGCCCCTTTCACATTTTCTGACAAATACACATTCTCGCTCTCATGTAGACATACACATAATAAACAGAACTAAAATTTGCATCTGAGGAAACATGTAGTCTCTCCTTGTGAGTTTCAGTTACCACACATAATATATTTTCCAGTTCAACCCATTTTAGAATTCATTTTATTTTACATTGAGTGATACCTAATTTAATAGAATATGGAAGAACAATGTTAATGGATGTTTATGCTAAGTTCTTAACATAATTTTGGCATATGTTATTCCTCTGTATGAAGGTTTTGAATTTAGTATTCACATGAAAGTCAAGGACATTGTTTGCCACTTAAAATTTCATTTTATACAATGTGTAAAACCTAAACCTTTAATCTAAATTTTAAGACATGCTTAATTTGGATAATTTAAAAATAATTTTTAAACATCTCATAATACTTATAACTTTTGTTAACATTACATCCAACCCAGTCTGCATTACAGTTTGTATAAGGGCATAGCTCTCTAGCTGTACAGGGCTGTATACAATGTCAGGATGATCATCAACTACCTGTCATCAAAGCATTTCATGGTAATATTGATTATTTCATTAGCATATTTATGAGGTAGACCAATTTAAAAAGTATTGCTAATATATTAAATAAATATGTCTTTAAATAAATGAGAAAAATTATTACATTTGACATTTACTCTGACTTCAATTTCTATTATAAACTATCAGTTAAAATTGTGTGGTGCATTGTATTTTGTCTTATCTTGTGAAATTGATAAAAATTTGTTTAACATGTTACCAATAGAGAATCAGCTTTGTTTTAAAATACTGTTTTGCAAAGTATGTGACTTTATGCCTAGATCTATATCTTTTTAAGAAAAGATATATTGGGAATAGAAATTTTTTGCTAGATGTGAATCTTTAAGACAAAAAGATCAATGGCTTGTAAATGTCATCTTATTATTCTGAAAGTACCTAAAATGCCAAAAACTATCACAGTATTTTTGACATAAACTCAATGGAATGCAGGCCACTCTAGGCGTCAATAGAATGATAAAAAGTGAAAGATTTGGAAAACCACAGCAGAGTGAAAGTAGGGGTAAGCTTGTTAGGGTTTTGTGTATCATCAGTAAAAGATCACATAAGTGTCTTTATCAGAGAAAAGTCAACGTATCTTAGCTACAAGTTCTCAGATCCTGGGTAGAGAGCAGCATTTGTCAACAGCTGTCCTACTTGGGGTTTTACTTATATGAACAGACACCATGACCATGGCAACTCTTATGAGCACAACATTGGCTTACAGGTTCAGAGGTTCAGTCTACTCTCATCTAGGAAAGCATGGTGCAGGAGATGCTCAGAGTTCTATATCTTCATCTGAAGGCTGCTAGAAGACTGGCTTTCAGGTAGCCAGGACTAGGATGAGAGTATTAAAGCCCATGCCCACTGTGACACACCTAGTCCAAGGCCACACCTACTCCAACAAGGCCACACGCTCTAATAGTCCCATATAGTCAAGCATATTCAAACTATGCCAGCTTAGAAATGAAACATCTGTCAAATGGACAGGGTGGAGGAAGGCAGAAACAACTGTCTCATGCTTATTCCAGTTCACCTGATGACAGGAATTAACTGGCCTCCGCTTTCATGGATGTATTTTCTTCCCATTAAAAACTGTATTTTGGAGTAGGCAAGCAGTCCAATTCAATAGCGTCAACTCTCTGCAGTTTGATAATAACAAGTTTAGCTCTGCCTAGTTCTGTTTCTAAGGCAGCAAACGCTAAGGAATGTCTGACTGGGAGAAAGACTGCATTTCTATTTCATCAGCACTTACATCTTGGAACTATGATAGATATGGACCTGATGATTTTAGAAAGTACTAACTTGAGCTATTCTAGCATTTATAGTTTAGAAGGTAAAAATATGTAACTTGAATTGAGTAGGTAGGAGGAAGGACAGTATTTATTCAAAGATATTGTGCTAATATTTATTTCTTTTGTTGAAAATTTTTTATATGTAATATATTCTGAGTATATTTTAACCTTCCTCTGTACCACCCAATCCCTCATCTCTTCCAGATCCACCCTGTATCTGCATTTCATTAGAAAACAAAAGGCTTCTAGGGAATAATGATAAAATGAAATATAATAAGATCAGCATAGGACAAAACAAACAGAAGGAAAAGAGTACAAGAGAAGGCACAAGAAACAGATTCATTATTTCATACACTCAGGAACTCCTTTCCCACTATGACACAAATGAAATAAGAAAGCCCATAGTATATACCCAAAGAAACTGTAGAGTTTTAAAGAGAGAGAGAAAATAACAAGACAAAAGATAAATATAAATATAAATTTAAAAAAATAAGAAAAAAGAAAAAGTCCTGACATGATATTATGTGACCTTGAACTTCCAAAGATGCTGTTGAGTTCATGATGTGATGGCCATCTACCACATAGTTTTGTTTCATTTTACCCAGTAAGACTCCCTTGTAGAAAACTATTTTTTTATTTATGAGTACCTATTTAGTGAAGATAACTTCTGGATTAAGGATGGGCGCTTGTGTCCACTTCTTTCAGCTCTACTATCCCAAGTGGTTCAGACCCATGTGGGCTGTGCATGTCCTTCAGTCTTTGTGAGTTCATATGCCCATTGGTCCTATTACAGTTAGGTGGCCTTGTTTTCTTGGTGTATTCCATCCTCTCTGCTCTTATAATCTTTCTGACTCCTTTTCTCCAGATTTCCCTGAGCTCTCAGGGAAGGAATTTGATGAAGCTTTTAGAGCTGAGTGTTGCAGAGGTGACTCACTCTGTGCATAGGCTCCAGCTGTGGGTTTTGGCATTTGTTCCCATCTCCTGCAGGAGGAATTTTCTGTTACAATGGCTGGGCGAGACAGCGAGTATACGAGTATTGTAGCATCAAGTGTGAGTTTCATGTCATGAAGATAATCCTATATCAAATCAGATATTGGTTGATTACTGTCAAAAGCTTTGTTCCATGATTGAACTGGCATATCTAGAAAGCAGGACATCACTGTGGAACAAAGGCTTCATATCTGGGTTATGTTTAAGCTTCTTCTTTGTAGCATGCAGAGTACCTTCTACTATCAAGAAGAGGAGCCCATGGGGTGAAGGCTTAGGTAGACACCAGCTTGACTTCTCCATGTTCCATAAGTTGAGTACATGTTGACTTCAGCAATAGAGCAGCCTATAGCTTTAGCAGCAACCTGGGTTGTTTGGCAACTTCTGTGGAACTCCTTTGACCAACAACCCAATTAGATATAACCCTTCTGCTATTGGAAGCTTTATATGGTAACAAGAGATTTTGGTTTGGGATGCTCTATTCCCCCATTATTTGGTAATTTCATTTATAACACATTCATACATATATATATTTTAGAAAACTTTACTATACTATGTTTCCATACTATCATTCAAATGGCCCTTAATTTTAGCTCTCTGCCCATATTTTCTTTCTAAACCTCATCTTTCCTTACCCTCCCTGCTTTGTTCTCCCATTAAAGCACCCCCACCACCCACATTTAATATCCATTGTTTCCTTTTCCTAGGATATATATTCCTTCAGTCCCTCGCTTTATATCTGCCCTCTGTGTTTCTATGGATTATAGCTTGCTTCTCATTGACTTTATGCTAATATTCACATATAAGCAAATACGTACCATATTTGTCTTTCTGAGTCTATGTTACCACAATCAAGATGATGTTTTTCTAGTTCAATCTATTTGCCCATGAATTTTTATTATTTCATCCCTTTTAATGGTTGATTGATATCCCATTGTGTAAATGTAACACATTTTCTTTATCAAATTCATATGTTCGGGGACATCAAGTTGTTTCCAATTTCTGGGTATTATGAATAAAACAATCATCATGGTTAAGCAAGTGTCTCCGTGATAGGATGAAGTGTTCTTTGGGGAGATGCCCAAGAATGGTATAGCTGGATCTTGAAGTAGATCTTTTCCTAGTTTCCTGAAAAATCAGCATACTGATTTCTGTAGTGGCTCTACAAATTTGTACTTTCACCAGCAAGAGATGAGTACTCCCTTTATTCTGCATCCTTACTATCAAGACATGTTTTATTTATCTCAGCCATTCAGATGAGGATTAGAAGGAAACAAACAATTTTGATTTTGATTTCCCCAATGGTTATGAATGTTGAAGTGCTTCTCAGACAACTGAGTCTCCTATTTTGATAGCTCTGTTTAGATCTATACACTATTTCTTAATTGTGTTATTTGTTATCTTGTTATCCAGTTTTTCAAGTTCATTATATATTTCAGATATTAGCTCTCTACTTTTTCCCATTCTGGATACTGCAGCTTTGTCAGACTGATGGTATCCTTTCTACACAAAAGTTTTATCTTGGTAAGGTTATGTTTATTGTTGATTTAATGCCTGCACTAACAGTGTTCTGTTCATAAAGTCTTTTCCTGTGTCAATGAGTTCAAAGCTATACCCCACTTTCTTTTCTATCAGATTCAGTGTGTGTGGTTTTATGTTGAGGACTTTGGTGTATATGGATTTGAGTGTTGTATAATGTGATAACTTTTAAAGAACATAACAATATAATTATTAAAACTTGGAAACTCTTAAGCTTTTTTTTCTCTCCTTTAAAAGTATCTCAGAATGAAATGGCTGTCAGCAGGATGAGGCACATGCCAGTAAACACTGCCAGCTTGAGATGGTTCTTATCCCAGGACTTTTTTTTAGAATTGTCTATAAGCCAATTGTGAGAAAAATCTTAGTTTTAGGAGGTTTTTCTCTGTAAAGAAGTGAGTTTAGTCCTTATCTTGGCTTAGCCATTTTCTAAAAGCATACAGCAAAAGTTATTTTGTAATTATGGTTAAATAACTCACCTTTTCAAATAATTTTAGTGCTACTTATATATAATGAGAAACATAATGATTATTATGCCATATAAAAATATAAATATATCTCACTTATGTTTTTAGGTTATACATCTGTGTATCCATATACATGATATTTATTATAGAAGTTTCACAAGTTTCACATTGATAATATGAATATCTTGTTCTGAAAGCCACATGGTGCCTGTATTTGTAACACTCATATTATTGGAATGTAAGGAGGAATCTTGAATATTGTTAGTGACTTGATTACATTATTTTTAGCCAAAAAAGGTTGGGAAGAGATTTACCTGATGAGTCATGTTGCTTGTCCAGGGATGGCAGATGTTCTAAAAGAATCATATGAGCAAGCTTTAAATTTTAATAATGCTTGAAAGTAGGCATTAATGAAAACAATTTTTGGAATGCATCCCTTGAAGTAATGTTGACTTGGGGAAATGTCAGTGCTCAAACAAAACACATTATCACCATGACAGGTACTGGAGTCTTGTTTAGTTTTAATATCGCAATAAACAAAATGCTTAGGCTAAACATTGCATTGTTCATTTCACTATTCTTGGTGTGGATTTTGTTACATACATGGACAGAGAATTTAGTAGTGAGTTTGTGTTTATTATCTAATTTGTCCTTTGTATGTTCAATCTTAGCCTTGTCTTTTATTTTACTTTTTAATTGTGTGCCTGTATTCATTTGTGTGTGGGTTAGTGCCCCTATATGAGAATCTGCAGAACACATGAGCACTGGATTTCCTGGAGCTGGAGCTGGAACTGCTGGCAATTATGAATCATGCTCTAGCATGCTCAAAACCAGAGTGTGGGCCTTGACCAAGAGCTCCAAGTACTTTTAACTATATATACCTGTTATTATGGGCCTGCCACGAAATACATGTTATAGTCAGAGGACAAGTTGAATTGGTCGGTTCACTCTATTTATGGTGTCGGACCCCAGGACTGAACTCAGATCTTCAGTATTGCCACCAATCACTCTAACCCACTAAGAAATTTTAGAAGCCCCATATAATATACATTTTGGTTATCAATTTTATAGGCTATCTGCATATATATCCACATTTGTATTGTGCATATTTGAGCTATGTAGTGTAATGTTTTTACATAAATACACATAAGAAATTATGACCAGGGAGAGCAAATTAGCATATCTGTGAATTTTTCTTAATTACTTTTGTTTGTATAAGAGCATATAAAAATATGTCTTCATAAATATGTGTTTATCATATAATATTTTAACTTCTGTCTTCTTTGGTACAATAGTTATTTAATCTTAACCTTATCTTATAGGAATCCAAGTTTGTCTTATTAGATATACTTTCTATAGCCTTTGACCCCTAGTAATACCCATTCTGCTTTATGAATTGTCATGTTTCTGGACTCCACATAGTGGTGAGCATTTTCTTTCCTTTTTTTTCTCTTTTATTCTCTTTTCACTGTCCAAAATTTCCAAATTTCCTCCATGTTATGGCAATGTCTCCTTTTATTGTAAGGTTTGTTTTGTCTTACTGGGTAAATATTTTCTAGCATTTCTTTATTGATTCATTATTGGATATTTGTCCCAGTTTCCATAGTGTGTCTATTGTGAATTCATAGCAGTGAACACAGGAAAGCAGGTTTGTCATGGGGTATGGATGTCACTTCCTATGAAGACATATAGCTGGGGATTATGGTGACATTCTGGCTCTACTTTCAAGGTTTGGCAGAATCTCCATTCTCTTTCCCATAGTACACAAACAGGTACACACACAAACACACACACGCACAAACACACATACAAAAGAAAGAAAGAAAGAAAGAAAGAAAGAAAACCAAAAACCAAAAACATTAAACCCAAACATGTAAAATGAAAAAAATCATGCGAGGATTGGCAACATAGAATATGGGCAACTGTGCTGCTTCAATAGATAGAATTAACAATGCAGAATTAATTGTTAAGTACATGGGAAGAAAGAAGGATAAATATTAATTTACCGAACAATAAGCTAGTTATTTCACGTTGGCAGATTAGTGGACAATCAGGATTATTGTCAATTTTGTGCATCATTGTGTTTGCTGGAGTACTTTATGGATCTAAACACTCATATTCATCTTGACTCTATCATAGATTAACCAAGTGAGTGATGCTGATAGAATATTGTGAGCTTCAGATGAAGTGCAAATGAAAAAATAACCATAGGTATCCAGCCTATACAAGGATGGCATCAGTGAACATGCTAATATAGGCAGGGGAAAACACACAAAGACTCAACCCTAGACAAAGAACAAAAGACAATTAAGGAATACTGATGTGGAAGAAATCATCTTCCCAGGGAAGAACATACCATATCATTATCCACTGCCACATGATCGGTCCTGAAAACATACATAACAATTGTGATTATACAGACCAAAAACATTGTATTTATGTATTTAGAAATGGACACACACATATACTTGCATGCACACACACATAACAAAATTTAAAGAAAAAGGTGACAAAGAGTTTGAAAGAGAACAAAGGAGAGGTACATAGGGTTTGGATGAAGGAACAGGAAGGGGGTATGATATAATTTATAATCTCAATGAATATTAAAAGTACACAGTACAATTCATAAAGTCTTTGATATGTGTTCTATTTCCAGAAATGTATAAAATTCTGTTTATATACATTTAGCAGTTATAAAAGTATGCTAGTTCCAAGATACTTGCAATGCAGTAGTAAGATCAGGATTGGTGATATAAAGAGTAAAAACCCATGTCTAGAGAAGGCTAGGACAAGGCTATTGATGTTATTTTCTAGTAGTCATGTTTTGAAACTGACTTCTAAATAATTATGTTTATAACCACCACAGGTTTGTGTTATATTCAACGTTGCCCTCTACAGGAGTGACAGAAATAGGCTGGCCACATGTAAAAGCACTAAGGGTGTTCCTAACTCACTAGTGTGGCGATGATGAAGAGGAAGTATACCTTCTTAATCATGGTAGTTTGGAATATATAGAGACATAGAGGCAAGTTCACATCACTTCTTAACTTAGAATTTATGGAAATATTAAATATATCAGTTTCCATTAACTTTGAAAGCACAGGGGTATAAGTGCTGATATGTGACCTGTGAAAATCAGTAAAGTGCAAAGTGTTCATATGTCAAAATGTAACACGTGGCCCTTTCTGATGCTGGTTATAGTTTGTTTTTGTTTTTGTTTTCTTTTTCTTTTTACCTTTCTTAATCAACCGAGAATGGTAGATATTATTCAGACTAACATTTACTGATCAAGGGTACAATGTACATACTCAACGTATGTAACAGTGCGTACGCAGATAGAGTTTTGCTTTTAGGAAGTTTAAATCACTTTTAGGAATTTTAAATGACTATTACATGTAATGAGTAATGGGAATGAAAGATTAGACCACACAACCAAGAGCTCAGGAACTGAAAATGAAAGGTGAAGAGGAGTAAGTTAGGTAGGTAAGAGACTTTAATAAGTGCAAAGAAACAGGCAGATACTGTTTATTCTCTAAATATGTATCCAGGGGGAAAGGAATGGGCAAAACAGTGCTTGGGTAGAAGGAAATTTGAAAGGCAGGAGTAAGAAAGGGAAAGATTTATAAAGAGATGCTCCCATTTGATTTACATTAGCTAGGAATGATAGCAGGACATAGAAATGAAAGTCACTATGAGCCAGATGGAAATCTTCATGAAAAGTTTTTGATGGAGTTGGTTTCACCATCATGCAAGGGAAAGCAATATTCAGATATCCAGATTTCAGAGGTGGGAAAAAGGAGGCAGAAGATCAAACTGTCATTAAGTGCTAGAGAAAAGGTATGAGGGAGAAACTGTAGAGTAAATTGTTGGGGACGTAGAGGGACTGGGGTATAGGAAAATAAAGGAACAGTAATATTATGATTGTACTCCATGAAGCACAGATATTCAGAAGCACTTCTTTTAAAGGACAGGATGAAAGATGTAATGCAGAATTCACAGTGCCATATCAGGTCATGGTTTTATGTAACCATAGGCCACTGAGGTAGATTGGAAAGTCATTTTATTACCAGAATACAGTGTAATTTGTGAAGACAAATGTAAAGGCTCAGTCAAGTACATAAGATGGTTAAAACAATAAATAATAGGTCCTATCACTTAGTCAATGTGAAAAAAATCAAAGAGTGAAAAATGTATAAAAACTGAAAGTAATGGACTTAAATAAATAGTTTTAGCCCAAAGGTTAAAAAGAAAAACCTTGTTTGGTGCTGTTTTTATCACTAGTATGATGCAAGTAAATATATCATAAAATCATTGTTTTGAGTAGTAAATGTGCTTGAGGAGTTGTCTGTGGGTTAGTGAGATGACTTGGTGGGAACTGTATTAGTGATTTTTTGTTGATATGGTGAAATACCATTTCCGAAACAATTGATGGAATAAATGATTTATTTCAGCTCATGATTTCAGAGGAAGTGCTCAAAATAGTAGTGCAAGTAAGGGAACAGATGGTGACACAGGTGACTAAGATCATATCTTCAACCACAAACATGAAATAGATAGTGAATTGGAAATGTAATAATTCTGTGGACTCGCAAATTCAGCCCCTCTGTAATCTGTGTCCTCCAGAAAGGCTCCTAGTTTTAAATGATCTATAATCACTTTAAACAGTGCCAGCCACCAGGAACCAAGAGGGACTGAGTCTTCAGAACATGAGCCTATGTGAAATGGAATATTTTTACTCAAAGCAAATATTTATTCATTGATAATGATAATTGATTATTTCCTGGTGGGATTTGCATTGAGAACTTTGATTTCAAATCAATACTTTTAGTGCACAAAACAGATCAATAAGTGTTAGTGATTTGTGCACTGGTACTTAGTATTTTAAAAGTTTAACACATTATTATTTTTAATCTAATGTGCAACTGGTAGTGTTCTCTAAATTTTCAACTATAGTTTACTACAGCAAATTATTTTGTAAAATTCTACATTATTGAACAAATGAGCATATCATGAAACTCTGATGAACTGGTATGAAATTAAAAGTGGTAAAGACATTTCAAAACTCTGAAAAGAAAATATAGTTCCATATACTTGGCATGAAAATTTTGGTGTACATCCAATTAACTGAGACCAATTTTTAAGAGTTAATGATGCATGTTAACCCTCAGTAGGAGAGGACATATATTGATGAGGGAATAGCATATGTAAGAACCATGACTTTTCACCACCAAATGTAATCCTAAGGCATAATGATTCTACATACCATATAGAGAAATATATATATATATATATATATATATATATATATATATAAACAATCTCATTCAAATGGACTCTGTCACAAAATATTGGTATTTTGTTATAAAACACAGGTTTTCTAAAGTAGCATCACTAACTGTGCTCAAGTCCAGTGTAGTTTGAAGCATACATATATGTTTATGTGTTGTGCTGTCGTCTTTGTCTTTGCCTCCGCCGTGAGAACATGCCTGGGTGCCTACATGAGGAAGGGACAGCAGGATAGCTAATTTTCTCTCCAGTGCATACGTTATAGCAACTCTTGCCCCTCCCAGGCATCATACACACGAACAGGAGGCCAACATAATACAGACCAACATAGTACACAACATAATATAGACCACTGTAGTTAATCTGTAATCTGAAAACTACACGTTTGTTTCAAGCTATAAAATATAAAAGTTAATATGTATCATAGAGTTACTGCTCTGTATGTCAAATTATATAGGAAGTAAACAGCTTTAGTATTTCATAAGTAAACTTAAATTTCTTTTATCATATGAAAATTTAGACATTTTATATTATAGAGCACTGTCAACCCAAAACTACAACAAAAGAAAATACACAAGAAATTTAGGAATGTGAAGATTCCTCAGACATTATTTATTTCATCAAGGGCTCATGAAAACATTTGGGAGGAATAAAAATAACTCTGCTTAGTGTGCATAGTCAGACATACTCTTGAAGCTATACAATTACAATTGCTATAAGAATTAAGATGGTAGATATACCTCCAAACTCTTTCCGATTTATTTTTGAGCATAGTTAGCCATGACTGTGAACAAAGGGTATTTGAATGAAATAGTTTTCTGTATTCAAGATCATAAAAAAATATTTCTATATCTTACTCTAGCTATAAATTCCTCAACTCACATAAATGGTGATCTCTCTAAGATTTGAAATTTTCTAGTCATTCAAATTGAAGAAAATAGTCTGACTGGCTTCTTTAAAAGCTCCTGGTGAGTGTGTGGTAATCAGTAATGATAAGTCCAGCAGGAGGATTTTCCTGAGATTAAAGTAAACCAGGGCCACATATAATAAGACTCTGTCTCAAAAATCTCACTCTCTAGCCAAACAAACACATAAGTAAATACCCAGTGTAGCACACACATTTTTATTATATCTCCTTTATTTTCAGTTTTAGGTTGATATCTCCATTAATATTACACACAATTTCTAGTTCAAGATTATCTTTTATTTCTTAAAACCCAACTGTGTTAGTTCATGACCAGATGTTCCAGAGGTTGCTGACTCATACCTGTAACTTATGCCAGACCTTGTGTCCTGGAGGACAAATCTTTCTAGGGAGAATGAGGAGTTCCCTAATTCCTTTGACACCTGTTGTCACAAATGCTAGTCACATTTTAACCTTGCCAGAATGTCTAATCAGCGTAAGAGCATTTTAATGTACCTGTGCCAGTGCTTTTAGGAGAGAGAGAGTAGGCCTTCTGACCTTCATAAGTGGTATTTGATGCTTACTCTGGGGATGATAGAATTAGCTTAATTTAAGGTACAATTTGATGGAAATGTTTTCCTGCTTAAAACTAGATGCTCGGCTAATGCCCACAATGTGAAGAAGGCTGTATGCTGTGAGTTTCTAATGCAATAGTAACACAACTGAGGCCAGCAAAGTCATTTTGTCATCAGTAATCAGCGTGAGGTTGCCCTCAGTGCTTCAGTTTCTTATTTTTAATTTAACAAGAAATCTTAAGTGTACTATAGTGTGGACTATATTCGACTCAGCTTTTTCCTAAGAAAGAAAGTGCAGCACTTTACTTCCTCTGACCTTGAGTCAAAAGCTTTAGACTTCATGAGGAATGTACATGAGGAATCCACATGTACATGAAGAATATGATTCTGAGTGGATTCGGGGTGAGCTGAATAGAAAAAAAGAGGAAAAGGCTGATTTTTAACATGACCAGATGGTAATTTTTACTAGTTGGCAGTGTGCTGAAAAGCACATTTTTTGAAGGAAAGTATATATTATAGACTGGCACAACTGAATGTGCAAAAACATCCAAAAATAGATAAAATATTCTTTAGCTTGGAAGTAAAGTTATGGTAAACTTCTATATTGCATGGCATGCAGTATTTAGAGTAAGTAAAGATGGCAATGAGACTCATTCGAAGAATTCAAAGTGAGAAGGTAATGCCTCAGGGAAACTATCCCCTCTAAAATCTTAAGTTCTGTTCATAAGCCATTTTTTTTTTTTTTTTTTTTAGGATAAATAGAAAGCTGGGCGATAATCGTTTGAATAGTGACTGCTTTCTTCTGTTGCTAAGGACACCATCAACTTTGTTTAACTCACAGTCCATATTTTTACAGCTGTAAATCATCCCAAAGAAAGTCATGTGAAAGTCTGTTCTTACACAGACTTGGGTGTCCTGTTTTTTGCTCATAAGAATGTTTGCACTGGTGACATGAACTGAAAAACCAATGCAGCCCACATAGCAAGAGTCCATCTATTGAAATGTCGCCTCAGGTTACACTCTTGCTTTAATTCTGCATTAGCATTCTGAACTATTTCCAAATTTCAATTCTATAAGTTTTGATGATTCATAATTCTTTTTTATTTTAATTGAGTTTGTTATTTAACTTTTTCATACACATGTTCTGGTTACTTTCGTGGACTGAATCCTAGCTCCTCCTCATACCTGCCAAACCTTCCCTTTGCTACAAGTATCCTTATCATTTTCACTCCTTCTGTTTAATGCCACATTGAGTTTAACCCAGATGATCTGTGTGACCATAAACTTGGAGGTATCAATTGAAGTCTGATAGGCTCACATCTAATGATATTACTAAACACAGTGGCTGCCCCTTACTCAGAAGCATCTTGTAGCCAGTTGTACATCATGGAGAGGTAATGCCTCATGGGTTCCTCCTACATCCATGGGTGGACTACTGACAGGCTCAGTCTAGCTGAGCTCTAGTGGAGATTACCTCAGCAGTTACAGGATCATGGTGGTAATGAATAAATCAGTACTGAAAGATATGGTTTGTTTGTTTGTTTCAGCCCTTCTCTCTACGTCTAGCCCTTCCATTCCTTTTTTTTTTTTTAATAGTTCTATGGAACTTGGATGCATTATATTTGTGTACTGTTTATAGCTGAGTACTGAACCATCACTTATTCTTAGCATTTAGTTTCAGCCTATATATTCACCTTTGTTCATTGCAAAGCATCCCTTCTATGATTAAGGTGGAGAATAACATATGTATGTGGATATAAATATAAATATTTAGAAGGAAGTTTGAGTAAATATCATTTAACTAGGTCTTATATCGTCTTCTACCATGGGTTTCTGACTTGGTTTACTATACTAGTTATGAATTCCCTCCTGTGGAGTATATCTGAAATCTAATAAGAGCTGTCTCTTTGTTGCTTACCTCAGAAACCTAAATCAGATGTCTAGCAGGTTATCACTGCAGTTCATAGATCTTAGAGCTTTTTAAGTCTATTGATGTCTTTCCTACCCCCAGTAGCCTGCATAGAAGCTTTTAAGGATGAAAATGAGAAAAGATCCTGGGCAGTTCTTGATTTCTATGTCTTATAAGGTACATGGTGTTATAAACAACAGAGTCTTACCAACTCTTCCTGGCAATCAAACATGACAAATTTTAATAGACTACATGGCTTTAGAGGTCTCTGAGATGCTCTGGACCAACACCTCATAATGAGGGAGCCCATGCTCAAGTATGGTATATTTGCTTAATAACTGTTGTGTTTTTATAACAGCATTATTTATTCATACAAGATATCTCTCCTCTTTTTCAAAACATATTTCTTAAATTGGCCTATAAAGTAATAAGCTTCCATGTGGCTTTTCAATGCAATTATATTTTAATTAATTCTTCCACCTCCCCTCCCCCATTTTTCTCATATTCAACATACACATCCCTGATTAAATATATATGTAAGTGTTTCTCTTACATGATTTACTAAGTAAGATCTTTATCAACTGTTGATAAATTTAAAGTAATCAAAATTATAAAATCAACAATGTTTCATTGTTAATTCTTGTCTGCCAATTGAAGGTATTTAAGGTTCTTTTGTCTGTCTGTGAAGTTCTTTAAACTGTAATTACAAATTAAAAATGAACATGACAAGACATCTTGAGACCATCTCCTCTAATTCCTTTGCCACTCTCTTTCAGATCCTGATCAGGTCAGACTTGTTTCCTTTGTGCCTAGGTCCTGACTTCCAAAGCTTGATTTAATGTATAGTCCATTTTCATGTATATGTAGCTTCCTGAAAAGTGAATAATGTAGTTGCTACTTTCACTTCTCATTGTTTCCTGTCCTTCCTTCTTATTGTACATCCTTATGTTATGACTGTGAGTTAATTCTTTTTTTTTTTTTTTTGGCTTGTTGAAATTGGTAATTGATTGCTTCATTTCTTGTTCTTCACACACAGAATCCTATAACCTTTGATATATATTCCACAATAGCATTTCCACTAATTTTATCAGTTTATATGTTTTCTTACATATATTGAGCCTTTATTGCATTATGGTAGCTAGTAGAATATTTGAATTTAATTTTTCTCTGGGGCTGTGTGCCTATAGAAATTAACATTGTTTGGAACATTTACTTTGATTTCTCTAAATATGTTATTTAAATATAGCATCATTTAAATATAAATACTTAAGGCATCTCCACTCTTAAAAGTTATCTTTGCCTTAGAGACCATCTGCTCAGAAACATGTTTGTTATAAAATCTACCATCTTAACCTCTTTACTATTCAACCATCCAACAATCAATATACACTAACAAGTAACTAGCTACAAAATGTTTGGCTTAAAGACTGCTAGAACCTCAATCTATGAAAATCACAGTGAGATAAAAAAGCCTATGTGAGTAATGATGATACATTTCTGTTTATGCTTATAAAATAAATATATTTGCTTTATGACATCAAATTTCAAGGAAAAAGTACATGTAGAAAAGACAATAGAACCTAAAACAAATAAATGGGAAAATTTATAAGTAAAACAATCTTTCAAGAGATAAGTAATCCTAGATACTTTCATTGGGATATGTTTTCCATTTTACAAGAGATCTGGTGCTTTATAAAACTTGGATATCTAATTCTATTAAATATATGAGCACATATGTGTACATATTTATAGTATGAATGTGTATTGGAATTTGCCTCTCAGATTTGAGAACTAGTATCTAAATGATTCTTAACTTCTTTTCTGGCCTTTGGATTCTCATGAATTTGCAGAGTATATATTACTATATCAGTGAAAATTGACACTTTTATTTTAATCATGCAGGAGAAATTGTATTGTAAATAAAGGGAGACATAGTTAGAGGCAGGGACATCTGGGCACTTCCATAGTGGGCCTGACTAGACTGAATAGGGCCATGCAGGGAAAGGAAGGGAGACCAGAAAGAGAGGAACCAACTGCAGCAACCAGGAGTTCCATAAGTGGGCAGAGTAAAAGGATCAGGTAACCAATTGATTGGGTTATATAGAAAAGGAGAGATAAGGGAGGAAAGACTAGGCACTGGAATGGAGAATTTAGGGTGGTAGACAGGACTGTCCTATAACAGGGAGGGACTGAAAGATGCAGGGAGAAGCTGGTGGCCCAGCGTCTGCTTTGATATGCTAAATAGGAACTTCAGCCATCCCACCCTTTTTTATTGATAATAAATAAATGATAAGGGGTGAGACAATCTTACTAACAGTACCGATTTACTGGTGTCCATAGGTGGTATTTAATGCACCTCTTGCTCACTAGAAAGCATTTAAAGTTGCTGGAGTGAAGACCAGTCAGAATATTTAGCTTAGTTATTGAAGAAACCATATAAATACAAATGATTCATTTAGTTCTGGATTTTATTTCAAAATTATGAAAAATATAGAGGATAATTCTAATTTATTCCAGATTTCAGACAATTTTCAGCATAGTGAGTTTAGCAATGTTTTAAAGGTTGTCCATTAAGGTATGACTTCATCCCTTTCACCACAGTTCACTCCCGAGAGGTCACAAAATCTACTTACATAAGGTAGATCTTATGAGAGAGGAGTATACAAAGTTTCAAAGATTTTACTGTAGTGTTCAAGAAAAAAGATAGCCTCTACAACTCCTTCCATGGGTATTTTGTTCCCCCTTTTAAGAAGGAAAGAAGTATCCTCACTTTGATCTTCCTTCTTGAGTTTCTTATGGTTTGTGGTTTGTACTTTGTGTATTCCAATCTTCTAGGCTAATATCCACTTATTAGAGAATGCATACCATGTGTGTTCTTTTGTGATTGGGTTACCTCACTCAAGATGATATTCTCCAGGTCCATCCATTTCCCCAATAATTTCACAACAATATGAACTAACTAGTACCCTCAGAGCTCCCAGTGACTAAAACTTCAACTAAAGAGTACACATGGGGGGATTCATGGCTCCAGCAGCATGCATATAGCAGAGGATGGCCAAGTCGGTTATCAATGGGAGGAGAGGAACTTGGGAAGGTTCTATGCCCCAGTGTAGGGGAGTGTCAGGGCCAGTAAGTAGGAGGGGGTGGGATGGTGAGCAGGGGGAGGGAGGAGGGTACAGGGGATTGTTTTAATTTTAGTTTTTATATTTTATTTTATATTTTTCTTATTTTATTTTATTTTTATTTTTATTTATTTTTTTGGAGGGGAACCTGGGAAAGAGATATTGTAAATAAGAAAACATCTAATAAAAAATAGAAAAAAATATTAGTGGTATTAGAAAATAGTAATTAACCAAACTGTTGTGAACACGAACAGCCTGGATTCAAACATATATTCCCTACTTTTAAATTATGTGATTTAGAGCCAGCTAATTATTTTCTGAACTTGATTTTCTTCATTATTTTACATACAAAAATATATTAACTATATGGAAGACTAAAAATGTCACAGTCTTCGGTACATTAAAACCTTCAAAGAATATTCTGTTTGAGATCTCTGGTAGGTCTGCGATAAATCAGCTTTCTCCTCTTATGAAGTATATTTACCAAAGAACATTTTGAATGTGTATAAGGAAAAATTGGAGTTATGTTTCAAATTAGCAACCCATTCTTAGTAATTCCTTCTTTATGAACTTTCATGTTTTCTGGGAAATATGTTTGAGACTTAATTAGTCATAAATGGAAATGGTTAGGTTATATAAAAGGAAGACCACAATATTTGTTTTTTTTTTCTCTACTTAATTTTATTTCATCAGATAAAAACAGAGATAAGAAATCAATATTGCTTTCTTATGGGGCAGTGTAAATACATTAGTTAGCAACAGATACAACTATATTTCTTTCTTTTATATTGGGAGATGAAATATATTTTTGAAATTCTTTTATGTAGACACAGAGAAGTGATGATCAGTATTTAACGAGAAGAACTTACTATCTGAGACGCTACACAAGGCCTCAGTAAAAGTGCTGTGAGCCCATGATGTGCAAACAAAGTTGGGAAAAATCAGTTCAGCATAGAGGTGTCGTGAGTAATAAATGAAGGGGTGAGGATGAAAAGATCACAGGGAGTCAGCTCCAATGAAATACTGCTTCCATCACTCTGGGAAGATGAAAGTGGTGAAAACTAGATTAGTTCTTGGTCATTTTGATTCACCATGCTATATATTTTCTACCTTAGGTTTCTTGGAGGAAGTCTAAGAAAACAATAATTTCCTTCAATAAAGAAAAACTTGTGGATAAAAATAAAAACATCGGAACTCAGAACCATTCTTCATCCTCATTAATAACTGTTCCAGACTCAACAATGATTTAAGCTAGGATCTGAGTCCAAAGATAAATCAGGACACACTAAATAGTTCTACATAGAATTAACATATGCAAGTGTACTTATTCTTAATTTGCCTTATTTTTATGGCAGTTATAATCTCCAGAATAGTGTAGCAGAAAGGCAATGACTAAGGAAGAATTCCAGTGTATTTCTGGGTTTTAGCTAATAAGTTTGTATTAAGGCTACACAGAATTAAAGAGCAGAAATGTCTTGAAGTAAATTTCTCCATATTCTACTCTTTGTAAAAATCTGTGACATTGGACTATAGATTTTGGTTTCTGATGTGAATGCTTTAAATTTAATATGGTATTTTTAAAATGTAACTTGTGAAATCTTTGATATTTAGTTACAACAGTGCCTTCATATACAAATATTTATGCATTTTCATAACTTATCATTTAATTATATTATAATTCAAGAGTTGCTTACAATGATAAAATTTATTAAACTACTTTAAATTTTTAAAATAGTTTTATGCTTTGGGTTTTAGCACCATGGTGGGTATTGGTTTCCCATGCATTTTGTACTTGATCCCTTAGAATTCTGTGTTTGCAGTGTGACCATAGCAATAATCACTTTTAAATATTATACTGTTTGCCATGCCTTCTTTAACTCTCAACTGTAATTAAGTTAAAATATTCAGTATAAATTAGGGCGTTAAGCTCTTCTTGCCATCATACTGCTGAATTTTGCTTCATGTGTGTAGAGTGGAGAGTTCTCATGTCGTTAAGTTTTCCTTTCTTACTTATGTATTACCCTCTCAGTCTCAAAAATATCTCATCTTCAGTAATTTAAACAAATATAAATATTATTATACAGTATTTTTGCCATGATATATTATTTTTATGCTTTAATGCTTAATATTTCCATGTTATCATATTTTACATTCTGTCTCTTTCAAAAGTGATATTAAACCTTTAAAGTAAATATTATATATAGTATGTATGTTTATTTCTAATATTAACTCAGTTTCCACTTTTTACCTTGGCTATAATTCTGCATCATTATTTTATGATTGCTTTTTGCTGACAGATATTTTTTCAATTTGCTTGGTTTATGTATTTTATTTCACATCAACTATCCAATGTTCATCTTAACATTAACAGAGTAAACTTTAATCGCCTCTCCAAATAACTTGAGGGTCATGAATTAGTTTTGCTTTGGCCATCAGCTATGGCATATAATGACACTTATTCTACTCAATGTAATTTCTCCTTATTTTTAAGACCTAAACAGAAGTAATAAACGACCTTAATGATATATTTGTAATAGCTCTTGTTCCCACAATGATGATTATTTACATTTATTAACATGTGTTTTAGATCCTGAGACTCATCATGTCCAGTAAATCCCACTTTCTTTTTAATAGGAGCATTTTATTTTCTGAAACTTATATTTCAGTGCCCTTCAGTATAAATTGCATATACTTGTAATATTTCTTCTAAAACATTAATATTAAATTTATTTTATAATTAGTTAAGTTTTGTAATCCTACACTGTTGACTTCATTTTTTCTTAGCATTGTGAAAATATTGTATAATCTATAGTTTATAAAAGCTATCTTATTTTTAACTTCTAGAGTATGAGATAAGTTACCTACATTTTCCTGATAAACTGACAATACTATGAGTTGAATTGTGATATATGAGTCTTTCTCAAAATGCTTGAGAATGTGGCCTTGTTTATAAACGTAGATTTTGCTCATGATCAATTAAAGATTCAATCCTCACCCTGTATCCTGATCTGAGTGTTCTTAAATAAAAGGATGACTTCTGATAGAGACACAAGCTAAAACAGATGGTAGACAATGTGACAGATCGTTAAGAGAAACTGAAACTTTGGAAGATATAAAGAAAAGCCTCTCTGGGCTGCCTCCCCACATCAGAGCTCACAACAGGAGTTACACCCACCACCAATTTCAGATTATTACCTTCAGAAATGAAAGATTATTCCGTTTAGTTGTTTGATTCATTCAGTTTGTGAAATTTTGTAGAAAAACCCTGGAAACTAATAAACACAACTATCTTTTAAATATAAAACTCAAAGCCAGAAGCAACTATAAGACCTTGGGCTCATTACAAAGCACACCAAGCATTACAGAATAGTAAGCTTATGGAATGCAACATGAACCACCATTTCCTTATTCTCTCTGTAATAGTCAAGTGCTTCCTTACCCCCGAGTGCTGCTCATGTATAAAATAAAAGTTTATAATGGTCCCAGATAAATTCAAAACATTGTGTTTGAAAATGTTAGTGGTGCATAAGAAGTAAGAACTTGCTAGCTTCATTAGTCAGTAGAGGTTTGCAATGAAATCTACAATGAGATTTTTTTATACTATTATGGCTACAATAAAAAAAAATTTAGAATGCTGGCAAGGATACTGGGTTACATTTTCATGCACTGTTTGATTAAAAAGAAAAAAATGACACAGCTGCTTTAAAACACAGTAGCATTTTTAAAAATTAACATTGTGTATATGTCATATGTCTACCACTACCTCTCCTAGATTTTGTCTTAGAGAAATGATGGCATATTTCTCTAGAGAAATCCCTAATGGATGATTTGAACATGTTTATAGCAAATATTTTCATAAGTTTAAATTGAAAATACTCATGTCCTACTATCATTGAACTCATAACTGTACTGAACGCTTGACTAAAAAGAATGTGTGCTAGACATATATTAATAACATGGATTCATCCCAAAGGACAAATTTAAGTCAAAGAAAGAGTTAGCTACATTTTGTAATAAATGGATTAATATGCACAAGGAAAGCATTGGAATCAGCGAGTTGAATTTTGTGCTCGTTCTCATTCTGTCTTTGCTCATCAACCTTCTTCAATACAGCAAGAAAGCCCTTACCAAGTGACAGATTCTTGATGAGACTTCTCAGCCTCCAGCACTATGAGGGATTTACCTCTAGAACAGTGTGGATAGTCTGTCTGTCTTACTAGAACTAGGCAGGCAATGGTTACACATACACCACACATGTGGAGGGAGCAGTGGTCTGTTCAGGTAACCTGGTCCTGGTCAAGTACAGGTCTAGAATCCCAGTGATCTGGTAGGCCTACAAGAGACAGAAGGAGTTCAGCCATGCCTCCTGTTTCAGTCCCAACCCCACTCCCCACCCCAGCTTACCACACACACACACACACACACACACACACACACACACACACACACACACACACTGGAGTTAAAGAACTTATCTGGATTTTAGGATGAATTTAACATTTAACTGTTGTGTGACCTAGGTTGTTTGTGTGTGTGTGATATCAATACAAGACTGGACTCTTTCAAGAAAGGAATCTCTTAAATACTGAATTCTTCTGAACAGGGCAGTTAATAAGATGTGAAGCATGTGACCAAAAAAAAACTCGTTTAAATTCTTGGGAGGAGAAACCATGAGATTTCACAGCTTGCCATTCCCATGGTGGGGAGAATGTGAACTGAAGGTCCCCATGTTTTATGTATTTTACAAAAGGAATAAGATGTCTTTAAATGGTGACACTAAGGAAATATTTAGTATAAAAAAATCATAGAAAATAAACCAGTCACAATTATAAAACTTATACAGTGAAAGATACACAGTCCAGTCTCTATCCAAGAATATATTGTGGATAGTCTTATCTTTCAGAATATGAAATGTTGTAATAAGGCAATGATTCTAGTTATATAATTACTTTTAATTTTTATCCTCATAGGCTAAATTATTCCAAATCTGCACCAAAACCTTTTTTGGTTTTAGAATATTTAATTATAGCTATGTCAGCCAGAATAAATTTTAGATCTGCTTAGCCATAATTTCTTCATTTTAAATATATAGATAATAAACAACTTGAGCAAGTTGTATTGATGAAAGAATGGGAGCTTGCCCACTCAGCACTCATGATATAAAAGCTGATTTGACTGTTAATCAATCAATTGATCCCTCTTGCTTTTTTCTTCATTCTTTTTCCTTTCCTTGTAGCCAAAGAATGAGTCTTGGTCCAAATTCTTGGTTTCTAATCTCTTCCTCTGCATATTTGGGGAATTTATATGACTTTCAGAGTCTTTATTTTCACCATTATAAAATAAATACTGTAATCCACCTTAAGACTGTAGTTTTTAATAATATTAACATGTGTGTAGGATAGTTTGGGATGCCTTAATTCTACCTATGAAATCACTCATTTGTCTTACTAGTATCTTAACTAAAATTACTGCTTATCCAAATTTTAACACAGATGTAAATATTTTTCAGTAGACGAAAATTAGATAGACAAAGATTCTGTAGAGAAAACTAAAAAACTACCTTTCCCCATGGGTCTAAGAATTAAATTAATAAAAATGAGCATTTGGTAAATAATTCTAATTCTACATATTGCTGCTACTATTTCATTGTTATAAATAAATTAAGACAAGTGTATTCTGCATTAAGAGTCATCATCTCACTTGCTAACTAAAATTGGAAAATTTAGATAATATATTTTATTAAATTGTATGGTTTTACTTGCTTGAGATACAGTCTCCTTGTCACATTCTCCAGCTCATACTGGTTATGAACTCATCATGACTTGGATCATTCTTGCCTTGAACTTAAGACAATTCCCCTGCCATAGTGTCTCAAGTAGTGACATTAAAGCATGAGCCTCATGCACAACTAGAAGTATCAATGGATGGATGAAGATGAAAATGTATCTAAACAGAATATATTTTAGTCCTAATGCTGCCATTTACACCAAAATGGATGAAACTGGAGGATATGATGCAGAATGAAATAAGCCAGATGCTGAGAGACAACCTGCACGTTGTCCTTCATAAGGGAAAGTTCAGGTTCATTTTAAAGTAGAAGAGTGCAGAGTTACTATGAGATAAAAGGAAAGAAATGAAGCAGAGGAGAAGGATGAAAAATATTATCAGAACTCCATTAGATATGAATACATGCTAGCATTAAAGCAGAGCAGTAGATGACAGTGGTTCATATAGATGCACTGTCCATTTGGAGACGAGCAAGAAGAGAGGAACTCTAAGTCTTTGAGAAAAGACAGTAGCAGTGCAATACTCCTTGCTTTGATTTTATAAGTAAACATTGTATAACGGTTTGGATGTATCACTCTGTATTAAAATAATATAAAATATTTAGTGTTAATATATTTTAATTCTATTTGTGGTCTTTTTGGTTTTCACGATTGTACTAAAATCGGGAAAGTCAGAGGAAATTACAGCACATTCACAACTTTTAAACTCACTGCTTACTATACTTCATATTGTTGTTAATTTCTATCTATGGTGGCCAAATGTAAACTTTGCTGTATATGAAAGGAATATATATTTACCGAGTATAACTTTTCTGAATGATGTGGTTTGACATCCTCTGGTATGACTATGGGAGAGAAGCTTAAAGCTCAGGGCTTGCAGAGCCTATGCTGCCTGCGAACCACTATGTGACAGGCACACAGAGAAAACTTTTAGGAAGGAACTGCCTTGCTAATTAAAATTCTTACATATAAAAATGATGTTCTGAAGGATAATTTATCAGTTGTCCCATCTCAGGTCTCATTCCAATAGCTTTAAGAATTATCAGAGGGCTGGAGAGATGGCTCAGCCGTTAAAGGCTAGGCTCACAACCAAAAATATAAGAATTATCAGAGTTGTAAACTTTCACTGCCATAAAACAAACCAAAAAAATAAAAATAAAAAAAATAAAAATAGAGAAAAAAAATGTGACAGAGACAAATGGACTTCTAGAAAGCAGGCAGCTGATTTGCTGAGAGTAGCCAGGAAAAATTATGCATTATGTAGGAAATCATCAAAGAAAAAATTTAATAACAAAGTGTAGAATTTTACATAATGAAAACTAAAGAACACTATGAAGAGTTTCCTTCCCCACCTGCATCCCTCTTACTCTTCCAGGCCTGGGCCGTGACTTGCCACTTTAGTTTCCCATATGGATAAGTAAGACAGAAACTTGGGCAACTCTTCCTAATTCCAATCCATAAACAAATCATCACAGTTCTAAGCATGTTTTTCGATTACAAGCTTCTGAATCTTATATCTGAGCTTGACTGGTTGAAATCACATTATTCACAGGAAGGAGATAACTACTTCTGCTGTCTGGGTTCTTGTCAATCTAGAGGACAGGTCCCTTATCTATTCCTAGACTTTTGGCTGAGGGTCATGTAATAAACAAAACAACAACAAAAACAACAACAACAACAACAAAACAGGCTATGAAGAGAAAAACATACTTTTGTTTAGTGTGATTTGATTGTGACATGTGGTCATCAGAAATGTAGTCCTTAGGAACAGATACCTCTGTGCTCTTTGTGTTCTTGCTTGATAAGGACAGGACAGCCATACAGGAAGATGGTGGAACAGAGTGGAGATGGTCCAGGGATGTTTACTAGATCCATTTGTTCATATTCTTCTGTTTCTTTCATTGGCATGCCTTTTTTGCAGGCAAAAGGCATATATCTTCCACCATGCTTCACATGAAAATCAGGGAATGTGTTTATGACTGGCTTCAGGAGAGAGTGATATGAAAAGCTCAATATTTCCATTTCTGCTAGCTATCTCTCTCCCTCTCCTTCCTTTCTTCCCTCCTCCTCTTCCTCCTCATCCTCGTCCTTTTCCTTCTTCTTCCCCCCTCTCTCTCTCCCTCTCCCTCTCCCTCTCCCTCTCCCTCTCTCTCTCTCTCTCTCTCCCTCTCTCTCTCTCTCTCTCTCTCTCTCTCTCTCTCTCTCTCTCTCTCTCTCTCTCTCACTCTCTCCAAATGTCCAAGGTCCGTAACATGATGTAGCATGTAGCAGGATCTATGATACATCATTAATGGAAGGGTGGATAAGCTTGTAGATCCAATAGTTCTTAACATCTCTGGTTGTGTTTACTTATGATTTTAAAATATTTAGTTGTTGTTTATACTTTATATTCATGTGTACCCCAATGTGGCTTGTGAGTTGGAATATACCATATTTCTAACAGGTTAGAATAAGATTTATATATGATCTAATTCTTGAAATGTAATATATAGTTAATTACTAGAGTCCTAAATTATTTTCATTTACTGTTCTCTTATTTTTTTTTTTTTTTTTTTTTTTTTTTTTTTTTTTTTTTTTTTTTTTTTTTTTTTTTTTTTGGTTTTGGTTTTTTGAGACAGGGTTTCTCTGTATAGCCCTGGCTGTCCTGGAACTCACTCTGTAGACCAGGCTAGCCTCGAACTCAGAAATCTGCCTGCCTCTGCCTCTCAATTGCTAGGATCAAAGGCATGCGCCACCACCGCCCGGCAACTTTTTTTTTGCTTCTTATCAGGAAGTTATTTATTCAGGTATTCCTTTACTGTGTCTAATATAAAGATTCTTTTCATTTTTCTGAGATGCCAAAGCATGGGGAACATCAGGGAAGACTCACTTTCTGCTTCTCACACAAAATGGAGTCTAGAGACTCTGAACCATAGAGCATGCATTCTGATTTCATAAAAATTTCTAACTTTGAATTAATACATAAAAAATCTCTGTGTATTATATACTTCAAATTTGTGAATGGTAAAAATGCTGACTGTGGAAGACTTTGCATTCCAGAAATTTTCATGGATGTTTTCCCCAATGGTTGCTATCCCAGTGGAAAATTTATATGCAGCCTTTTAACATCTAACCTTGTACTGTGATCATTTCTCAGTTAGACAAATGAGCCCATCCCTTTGGTGTGTACAGAAAGTAGGTGCACTTACTCTCTAAGATGCTTTAGTGTCTTCATTTTTCTTTTGCTAGTCACTGATTTGTTCTTGCTTATTTTGTGAGCATCCTTAGTGATTTGCATTTTTAAAATGCTCAACTGTATATTTAAGGTAGTTATTTGAGTTGGAAATCATTTCTACGCATTTGAAAAAATGTAGCTGCAAACATATTTAAATGTAAATAAAACTTCAACTTGGAAAGATATGGACCTGAGATGTGTTCTAGAGGAGACACAAACCATTTGAAATCTAACAGGGAGTACATCCAGTGTTGCTATGATAACGGTCCATGGGACGTTTCATACAAACATGACAGGATCAAAAACATCATAACTGACCCATTTATAAATGTATCACTTTTACTTGTCCCATGTCTCCATGATCTCAGCAGGAATAGTATTCCATCCATTGATGAAGGGTCCCAGGATCAGTGTGACTTCTTGACACTGCTGCCAGCTTTCTGACATTGTATCTGAGGTTTTGAATTAGCATTCAGAACCAGCAGCAGCCTGATTTCCCCAGGGTCAATGAACACAAAGACTTGGCCCCACTTAGCTGAAAGCATATGGTAGAGATTGCTAATGTTTTCATGTTATTCCTAAACACATCCACCCAGCTGATTAACTGGCTGACCAGATGCTCACCTTGAATGTGAGTATTTCACATAAAACTTAAACCTAGCTTTACACCATGATTAAACTCATTCTGTCAAGACTTGAAGGAGTGTGAAGAAGTAGCTTCCTATTGGCAATTGTACAGCATAGTATAAATCCAATTGTTGGAGAAATGTGTTGAATTTAGCAAACCATCTTACAGGTACAGGCATATAGATGTTTGACATTATATTTGGAAAAACTAGCAGTATGAAACATCTGTGAAATTTCACAGTGACGAATAGACATGTCTCCCTTGAAATTTGGAGATGACAACTCTGTAAATGTCTGAACTTAATACAAAATATAGTTCCCAAGTACATCCTGGGACTTGCTGATCTTTAGAATATAGACTATCTCACAGTCACACAGTATTTAGGTAGAAAGTGAGAAGGGTGATATATATGTACATGTTTGTGGTGTTCAGAAGGCCAAGGAATTCAGCAAAGATGACACCACACAGCAACAGAACTCACACAATAGATTTATTAGATGGGGAGGAGGACATGAAAGGCCACATCTGAGGGGAGAAGAGAAATAGAGACAGGGGAGGGAGACTTTATAAATATGTCTTAGGGTTTTACTACTGTGAACAGATCCTATGACCAAAGCAACTCTTTTAAGAACATTTAATTGTGGCTGGTTTATAGGTTCAGAGGTTCAGTCCATTATCATCAAGATGGGAGTGTCTAGGCAGGCATGGTACAGGCAGACCTGAGAGTTCTACATCTTCTTCCAAAAGCTGCTAGTAGAAGACAGACTTCTAGGCAGCTAGGACTAGGGTCTTAAAGCCCACACCCACAGTGACACACTTCCTCCAATAAGGCCACACCTATTTCAAGAAGGCTGCACTTTCTGATAGTGCACCTCCTGGGGCCAAGCACATACAAACCATAACACCATATGAAGGACAGAAATATGCCTTGTATCAAATTGGTCCTTAGAAATGACATATCAACTTGGCCTCTACTGATCACAACTATTGAAGACAAGATCGGAGAACACTTGCTTCTGAAGTGTGGAAGGTCCTAACTATGAATGTGTTTGTGTGAGTGTGTGTGTGAGTGTGTGTGTGTGTGTGTGTGTGTGTGTGCACGCGCGTGCACATATATGCATACTTATGTATATACGCCTATAAATATGCTCAGGAGGGAAAGAAAAAAGAACTCAAGTATAGGTGAGAAAACATCTAAGATAATGAAAAAAGAGAAAGTTCCGAAAGAACACCAAATTAGCACCATGTAGGCATCAAATGCCCTTCATTTAGGCCACCTGTTTTCAGCCATCCCTTCTCTGCAGGGGCTAGTGTGACTCCAGTGCATGACTTAATGACATCAGCAATTCCTTTCTGAGCAAGTGGCTTTTGTCTGGTTAAGGTTCAGTGCTTCAATTAGAAAGCACTGTTTGCCAAGTTTAGTCAAATCCTTTGTAGTTGTCTTCTGACAATCTCTTACCAAAAAGGAATCTGAAGTTTTCAGTATTGGATTTCATTTGGTATCTACCTAGGGGTACAGAAGCAGCCTTTTGGGGCTACAAATTGGGAAGAGAACCAACATTCATTCTCAGCAAAATGAAGCCTGTCACAATACAGAATTAATTGTCATAGATCTAAGGTGCAGTGTGCTTGAGAAATTATAAATATCAATTATTTCATGTTTGTAGAATATAATGTGAAGATCTATCAATAAAATGAATGATGTTTGAAGAAAACTATAATTACAGTTCTTAATATATTTGAGTGGGATTTATTAGATAATACTTTATATATCCCTGAAAAATAAACATTTTCTTAGACTCAGTAATAACAGTTTGATGAAATAGTTTATCTAAGCATTTGACAGGGCCATTTCCTTCAAGTTGGATCCTAATGAAATCTAGAGAGAGTCATTGAAAATATATTACAATCAATTCAAGTTGATAATGCCAAGCTTACTTGGTTTTGCTCCAAGGATATAGATCTTGATATTAATACCTCTGTATGTGATATGCTAGATGTGTTTTATTTTTCATATGCAAAAACTAATGAGTAAATCAATAACAGCCCAATGTCTTAAAAATCTAGGCATTACTGTTTGCAGAGACATGTAACTTCTCTGAACTCTAAATTATTTCACTGGAGAAAATTCTCTAATTTTTATTTCAAACAAGTAACATATAAGAAATTGTGAGTTAGTAATCTGAGTCAATAGGAATTTGTAACACCAAAGTTTCTGTGATCCTGTGAACCTGTAACTTCCAGGCCAGTTTTACATTCTTCATACTGTCTTTGGATTCTTTCACTCTGACTTTAAAAAGACACATTCAATTTGGATGAGAATAACCCCAATTTTGCTCCTTATGGTTTTCATGACAATTTCTATGCTGGCCATATTATCCATGAATTCTACATATAGAATTATACCTCATTGGAAAGTTACTCTTTTAAAGCTTTCGCTTTGACATACAGGGAACACATAATGTTATTGTCATAAAATGATACAGCACATGCATATGATGGTTTATAGTAGCTATTTAAAACAAAACAACCAAAAGTTTGAATTTACAGTGGTGCTACACATTATTTTGAAGATGCAAATAGGCAAACATCTATAAGTCACATTGGATTTATATTTTAGAAATGACAATTCCTCATAGTAAAATGGGTTTTCAATTAACTTATGTAATTAAAGTCTACCTAATTCTGTATTCCAAAAGGTGATAGTCAAGACTAAAGCTATACGTCATACTAAGAAAGAAAGCAATATTCGTATGTTCTGGTGGGAGAAGAAAGACATTTTTAGTGTGAAATTTACTACACAGTACAAAATGGCCAGATGGTGCACACAATTCATTTGCTGAAAGGCTTCTAGTTCTTTCTGTGTGTTGGAAGAAAACCAGGTGACAAGTTAAGCAACAGTTTTGAGCTAAGACATTTTCAAATTGCTTATACTCTGAGAATAAAGATCTGAGAAGTGAGTTCCAACTCAAATAAGCCGTTCATCACCCACGTCGTAAAGACCACACTGCACTGTTTACAATCACAAAACATTTTTTTTTCTTCTCAAGATCCAAAATCTATTCTCTTCTGATATTTTCTGTTTTTTAAAGCCTGTTTACATACATAACTTTCTTTTATTTTCTTTTCTAAAACTGGTAACAAATGCAAAACTTACTCATGGTAGTCTTTATTATCTTTTTACCTCTCTAAGAGCTGGTAAATATACCATTTTTTTTTTTCAGATCAAAACAAGAATGACCAATATTGAGTACCTAGAAATGAATAACACTGTAATTTCGATGAAAATAAAATCATCCCCACTTTTACTAGCTTGGCTGGTCATCATAGTGTACATGGATTAATATATTTGCCTATGAGAAAACAGAAACAGCAAGATTCTTATGTTTAATGATTTGGCAGCATGAATCTTATATACTATTCCTGTCAGATATCAAGTTCATCCTAATCTAAGGAATTCTGAGGAACTTTGTGGCAAGAACTCACTTAAACTTGATATTTTATCATTTTACCAAATATACTGAAGGTTAATGAGCAACATTCATACAGAATTTTCCATAGAAACCATACACTACTTTATCTTGGTGCTTACTTGGCATACTGATTCATAAGAAAATTACTTACTCATTTTCCAACATTAGAAATTTGTTTGAAGCATGTCTTCTTTTTAGCTAAACGAATTAAGGAAAAGAGATATATAAATTTGATCTGAGATGATAGTGTATACAGTCTACATTGAATAAATCCTTCAGATTAACATTGACATTATGTTAATTTTCCAGAAAAAAATCAGAATGCTGGGAAGTGCAAACTCCTCATGTAGAAGTGCATATTGAAAGAGTTAGGAACGGGGGATAAAGTGTTCAGGTGTTGCTGAAGGCATCTGTGAAATCAGATGATCTTCAGTAAGTCCCAGCCTGAGACACCGAGGTTCTTGTGTACTGGCTGAACACAGTACTATTTTGGATATGCCAGTCTTTCCTAAAACCCAGAATATTTACAAGAAAGGAGACCATGCAGGTGAGAACTGGCAGGGGCAAATGCTAAATACTGTTTGAATCAGGAACAGGATGGCAGTTGTGAGGTGCCTTTTATTAGAGCCCCTTTGAAATGCCATCAGTTAAATGAGGTTTCAGAACAAAAGAAAGGCAGCCTGTGTTTTGCATAAGCAACTGCTGCCCAGCATGTGATGTGCAGTTAAGTGGGGATATGGAATTAAAGGAGGAACATGCCTTTGTTCTGCCTTTCATCTTCCCTCTGGTCCTTAGCCAACTACAATAATTTGTTCATCTTTTTGCTTAGGGGACCCTGCTTGGCAGCAGATGTTTGCTCATTTTGACAAATGCCATTTTTTCGATAATCGTGATAGAATCAAGGTGAGCAGTGGTCCTCTGGTGATGCGAAATACAGTGGGGATTGGAGACTCCCAACTGTGACATTCACAGTATATGTTTATTAATAAAGCCAATTGGATCTGTGAGTTACAGAAAAGATAGAAAGACGTACTCCTGAAACTCATTGTATTTTCCAAGTGTCCTGCTTTTCTTAGAGAGATGTAGTGATCATAATACTTAAAGGGATTGTCATCTACAAAGGGATTGCAGCTTCAGAAACATTTGAAAAAGAAGAAATATACTTCTGAATGTAGGCAAGTATGAAACCATATCTCAGTCTCTCTGTGATCTTAGATTTGTTAAATCGGTGTTTGTTAAGACTGTTCACGGTGGACATGTTGCCCATTAATGACTTGGATGCAGTAGAAAGTTTAACAATTTAGTCACATCTAGACACAGTCTATAATGACACACTGATTTAATTAGAAATACATTTATAAGGTTTATAAAAAGGAAAGCAGATTAAAACCTTGTAATACTGTATAATTTGAAGTTGAATATTTAAAATTTTGGATTAGTATTTATGAGAAGATGTGACTGTTCAAAAGAATAAATCAGAAAGCTTTGAGTATTTTCAACGTCTCTGGTTTCTTGTTAATGATTTTGTTTGTTGTTTGAGTGTTTGGCTTATATGTATATCTTTTATTTTATGTCTGCAATGGACCCGGAGGCCAGAAGAAGGTGACACACCTTCTAGACCTGGAGATATAGATGGTTATTTACTGCCATATTAGTGATAAGGACCAAACTAAGATCTTCTGTAAGAGCCACAAATACTCTTAATCTCAAGCCTCTAGCTTAAAAAAAGTTATATGGAAATTAAATAGTCTAGGTTCTTTTTAATACTGATTGAAATGAGTTTTTTCATTTTTTAAAATATGTCATTTGCTTGCTAAAATTTATAAAATAAGGGCATCCCCCCTCTCTGTAAGCTCTTGCAACTCAAGTCTCTCTTTATATGAACATAAAACGTAATCCAAGCACATATATTGAGATAATTTTAAGAGATGGCAAAATGGAGATGGATAAGCACAATTATTTTAGGCTTACCTGTGACAAATTGAAAGGACTATAAAGCATGTAGCTTCTACATCAATCCCCAAATATGTTTGAGTGTAAAGACTTCAGCAAAACAAAACAGGGGTCTGGAAAGAAGAGGCAGCTGGAAAGGAATGTCAGCACTCTTGAGAGGCAGCTTAGAACCACCTGGAACTCCAGCTCCAGGGTCAGGGCATCTGCTTCCCTCTTCTGGCCTTCATGGGCACTATATGCAAATGCACCAAACCACAAGGATTACAAACATGTCCATCACTTAAATAGAAACGTATCTTGTTTCCTTTCTTTGAAAAAAAAGAAAAAGACTGGTGTCACAAAGTCTTTTGTGATAATTGGAAGACAGAATTTACAAATGTGGGTTGACTCAGCTATTAAAAACAATGACTTCGTGAAATTCGCAGGCAAATAGATGGAACTTAAAAATGTCATCCTGAGTGAGGGAAATCAATCACAAAAGAACACACATGGTATGTACTCACTGGTAAACAGATATTAGCCCAAAAGTTCAGAATACCCAAGATTCAATTCACAGGCTGTATGAAGTCGAAGAAGGAAGACCAAAATGTGGATGCTTCAGTGCTTTTTAGAAGGGGGAACAAAATATCCATAGGAGGAAATATGGAGACAAAGTGTGTGGAGCAGAACTGAAAGAAAGGCCATCGAGAGACTGCCCCACCTGGAGATTGATCCCATACACAGTCACCAAACCAGGTCTGGGGAAGTGCTTGCTGACAGGAACCTGATATGGATGGCTGTCTCCTAATAGGCTATGCCAGAGCCTGACAAATACAGAGGCAAATGTATTGGACTAAGTGCTGAGTCCCCAAAGGAGTTAGAGAAAGGATTGAAGGAGCTGAAGGGGTTTGCAACTCCATGAGGGAGGGGGGAGCAATAGTGTCAACAGGCCAGACCCCTCGAGTGCCCCAGGGACTAGACCACTAAACAGAGTACACATGAGGGACTCATGGCGTTGGTCGCACAAGTGGCAGAGGATGGCTTTTATGGACATTAGTGGGGGGAGCGCCCCTTCGGCTTGAAGGTGTTGGATGCCCCAGTGTAGGGTCATACCAGGGCAGGAAGGCAGGAGTGGGTGGCTAGGGGGGCACCTTGATAGAGGAAGGGGGAGGAGGAGGGATGAGATAGGGGTTTGCCAAAGAGAGACCTGGTAAGGGGAAAACATTTGAAATGTAAACGAACTGTCCAATTGAAAAATAAAAATAAAACAAAACAAAAAGCCAAGCAAAATAAAAATAAAAATAAAAAAAGAACAGATGACATTTTAGTGTTCATCTTTCCTCAGACTTTATAATTTTATTATTTTTTAATTTTTTTCTCTTCAAACCCTCTCTGCTCTCCTTTCAACTCATCTCTTCCTTTTAACTAATTAGGGTTGCATCCATGTATACATGTATGTGTCCATGCATGTATATGAGTATACTCACATATCTTCTTACTGCAATCAGTCCATTCTGTATAATGTTTCCTGTATGCATGTTTTCAGGGCTGACTTTCTTCATTCTTATGTGCCCATTACTCTTTTACTAAAAGTGATGGTCAGCATGTTCCTTTTCTCAAAATATGGTATTCCAGTTTGGGACACCATTTACACATAATGTGTGTGCATGCACTCACACACACACAAATACACACACACACACACACACATGCATGCACACACACAAAGGAACGCTCAAAGATGTATATTAAGATACTGTTATTAATTATAAAAGTAATTGGTTGTAAATCAAATTTAAGTACTATGTTTTGTAGAAGTCTCACAAATTATTTTATTTTCTATGTTGTATGATGGATTTTAGAAACAAATTGCCAAATGCTCCTTTGGATACATGTTGCCAGAGATTTTACTTGTATATTTTCATACTCTCTCAGTTACATATCTTTTTTTCTTCATGCAGGCTCTAGATATTTTCATACTGCCCCAGACTATTCATTCTTTTTGCTCAACATTAGTCTTGTGCCTTGTTGGTTTGAATTATTAACTCTTCATTTGTGGTTATTCTCCATTTTGCTGAAATAACAAAATATGTTGAAATGACCATTAGGTTTTAATTATTGCATTTGCTTTTAGGTTCTATAAAGGGATATTTGGTTTTAATTTTTTGATAACATAACTTATTTTGAAAGACATTCATATTTCAAGAATATAAAAACACACAAGAAGAATAAATACAAAGAAAACATAAGATAAATGCTATTAATTTTTCCTACTTCAAAACCATTTTTTACTGTGAAGGTTCTATGCCCCAGTGTAGGGAAATGCCAGGGCCAGTAAGCAGGAGGGGGAAGGGTGGTGAGCAGGGGGAGCAGGGGAAGGAACAGGGGTTTGTTTTAGTTTTAGTTTTAGTTTTAGTTTTGTTTTCTTGTTTTCATTTTTTTTGGAGGGGAACCTGGGAAAGGAGATATTATATGACATGTAAATAAAGAAAACATCTAATAAAAAATTATTCTCTCACTACCTTGTCATACCTTTTAATGTTATAATAGAAAAGTTGAAAGATATTTCGCATAATCATACATGTAGTGATAGATATTTTGTCACAGGTCAACATAACATACATTGTTACCTTCCATAATATCCTGGTCAAAATTATTGTTTTTCTTTTACATAAAACATAGTTACACCAGCTTGTAGAAGGGTTTTCATACAACAACATGCCTGCTCAGATGGGCATTTAGTATACACCTCTGATCCCTCTGTCTGCAATACAGACACTCTGTTTTCTTTTTCTTTTTCTTTTTTTTAAACTTTTATTGCATTATGATGAGAAAAGTTACATGATTTCAATTTATCTGAATTTATTAACATTTAAAAACATATTTTAATTAAATAGAATTGAATCACATTCTTGTTCCCCTTTTGTACCACCGCTCCTCCCATAGACCCCCCCTTCAATACCTACAATATCTTTTTTGTCATATTCCTTAAAATTTATAAAATATTAGAACAATAAAAATAAGTATTATAAAAGTTGTTTGATACAAAACAATCAATTTAACAGTCTTATGTAGATGCTCGTCTACAGCAATAGTGAAAATACATTTTTCTCAATATAAATTTTAAATAACTTCAAACATATTAGCTGTTTACTTAAAAATAATACATCACTACTAGTATTTTCTTAAATGAACATGAATATATAAAGTCTTTTTGTTTGTTTTGTATTTAGTAGAGTTTAAAATCTTGGCTCTTACTGTGGTACAAGTCCAAAATAAGAACAATTTTTAGACATTGGGTTTCATTGTAATAAGGCTGTATTTCAATGACCCTCACATCACCAAAGGATTTTACCTCCATTGTAGCTAAGGTGAGAGTTGATAGTTCTGCTCCACCAAGAAATGAATTGTAGGCTCGATATTTGGATACAGACTTCCTGCTATGGTCAAAGCTACTTGACTTGAGTGAGTGACTTCATTCTCAGCCCACAGAGAACAGATTACATTCATTTAAGAAATGGTGTGTGTATTAAGACAGTCTATCCATAAAGTCATTCACCAACTGTTTCAATGAACAGTGGTTCTGCTTGGAGGGTGGCACAGCCATTAGGTGAGGGTAAGAATTTGGTTCATTAGCTGTGATAATTTGGAAAAGCATTCATCTCAGAGAAAGAGTAACTTATTAAGTCCTCTTCTTCAAACTTGATATAAGAGTTACAAATGTAAAGCAAAGCATTCAGTCTCACTTTATTGTTCTCTTATGAGCCACCTCCCTAGTTAATCGTCTGTCTATGTTTCTTTTGGGTATATAAATACTTTTGAAATATATAAGCTGTTCTGAAAACCATAGTA
>NW_022196894.1:72578400-72578538 GCF_008632895.1 Mastomys coucha | reverse complement strand
TTTATTGTTTCTATTTCCATTTTTAGATTCTGGATGGTTTTGCTCATTTCTTTCACCTGTTTGATTATATTTTCCTGTAGTTCTTTAAGGGATTTTTGTTTTGCCTTTTTAAGAGCTTCCAGCTCTTTACCTGTGTTC
>NW_022196894.1:72568009-72578390 GCF_008632895.1 Mastomys coucha | reverse complement strand
AATCTGACTGGAGCCTGTCCCTCCTGTGATCTCGGTTGTGTCAGAATTCCTCAGAGTCAAGCTGTCTCTGTGATCCTGTGATTCTGGGATCCTGGGATCCTGGACTTGTTAGATCACCTGGGAGTGTGGCTTTCTCTGTGTGTTGTGGGACTGGCTGCAGAGCTTGTGCCCAAGGTCTGCTCAGAATCCTAACCCAGACAAACCTGAAGGAACCAGAGTTACTGAGCTGGCAGGGTTCCTGGGTGCCTGGTCCCACTGGTCCCAGTTACTCCCAGTGTTGGGACAGATGTTGGTTCCTGCTTACCTCTGATCCTGGGTGTGTCAGAGCACCTGGGAGTGGAGCTTCCTCTGGGTGTTATGGGCGACACTGTTTTCAAAAGCCATGCTCTCACATTATAGAATCTACTTTGCAGACTGGTAAAGTATACTAAATCAACTCTTCATAGGTTCAATGTAAAAATTTCTATTTTTTAACATTTTTCATTGTAGTTCACATTGATTATATATAATGTGGAAAACATTCATATGGTCTAAATAAACTGTTTAAATAAATATATGAATAGTTGATGAGGGCTTTCGCTTGTATAATAACTAAATAGAAAACATTGTAATTAGGAATGCACACAGAAATTTACTTTATAATCCTATATATAACCCACTTAAAATGCATCCATTTTTAAAAGAGTGTTATTTCTTCTTTTCTTATAAAGGGGATGACATTTTACACGGGATTGTGGAAATTTTCACTTATGATTTTAAGGGAGGCAAATTAATCTAATTTGTATTTTATAATTTTTTGTTGCTGTTGTTTTAACATCCTCAACTGAGTTACTTTTGTATGTACAGGATGATATTTTCAAAGTTCATCTTCTTGATACTGGTTTCTGAATTTTAATTGCCATCTAAATATTTTAGCATAAGTGCAGTATTCTTCTAAGTAACTTAAAAGGATGTCTATAATGCTAAAATTAAGGCAATAATATATATTTTCAAGGCAAGCCATATTTACAGAGTATTGTACCACAATATCAAGAAAAATAAGATTGTAGAAATAATACAATAGAATATAAATCAGTGATGATGATTGTGATGATAATGATAGCCATGATGATGTATCTAACATTGTTTAGTGTTTCATGGATTTTAAGTGCATCCCTGAATGCAATTTCCAAGATTGCTTTCCTTTTATTGAAAAGACAGAAAGTGTCATGGCTACATATGACCACTTGATGGAACTCTTTCATTGTGCTTTCAACAATCTCAAGGCAATGACAAGCTTACTTTTCAAGCAAAGCACCAAGAACTACTTATTTTCAAAACATTCTTAAAGAAACTTCTTAAGATGTGTTAAAATGGTATAAGGTTCTGTTCCTCTTAAATGACATTTTTCTGACCCTAGGAAGAATCTTTGCAGAAAATGCATTTTAAATTATTGTCATAATATTTAAATGATAGTAATCTTATAAATTTAAAGCTTAATATATACAATGTCTTATACATTTGTCATGAGGAAATTTTTAGCTACACTTCCTAAGTCAGTGGTTATAGATTATATTAGGGAACTAATACTTAACTACCATGGACCCTAGCTATTGTCTTAGCATTAGAACATAGTATGTAAAAATGAGATACTGAGAACGAAGGCAAGTTTTCAACAAAATCCTATTGAAAATACACAGCTTTTTCACATTAGTAAAATATAGAATAAAGAAAGGAAATCTTATATTGAACATAAGGACACTCCTGATTGTTGAAGAGGCTGTATTTTGGGCATCCATAACCTTCATTGTCTGAACTTTTATACACACAGGAATATTTCAAAGTCTATTTTGATGGCTGCAAGTACTAAAACTTACTATACTGTGTCTGTATAGTCTAAAACAATCATGTAAGTAGTTACTATGGGGATGTTAGACAGCCCGAAGAGGCATGTTATGGGTGTCTCAAGGAGGGGCGTTTTTCAGTCTGCTTTTACAAATTTCTGTTGTGTGTACAGTGTGTCAGAAAGCTTGCTCCTGGTTGTTGGAAATCTAGTATGTAGAGTTTCTTCCCTACTCTTACTTTCCAGTATTCTCTGCAAATTGAGTGGCAAGTATTTACTGCTAAATCAATATCTCAATTCCAATCTCTCTCTCCCTCCACACTCTCTCTGTGTGGGTCTTTCTATGTCTCTATCTATCTATATCTTTCTCTGTCTCTCTCATGTATGTTGCATGCACATGCATGTACGTGCAGTTATGTGCATCTATATACTTGTTGGGGCCAGAAGAGGACATTGATGTCCTCCTTTATTTCATTTTGTCTCATTATTTTCAGTTAGGCTTACTTAGTAAACCTGGAGCTAGACTGGCAGCCAGCAAGCCCCTGTGGACATTCTGTCTCTACCCATCACAGAGCTGGCATTACAGGTATAGGTAGGGCTACTCACAGCATTATACTTAAGTGCTGGGTTCCAAACTTGGATTCCCATGTGTGTATTGGCAGTACATTTACCCATTGATTTGTCTCTGCAGCCTCTGTTTCTTCAATCTTGGGGTCTACATCAGCACTACCACACTATTACTTGTATAACTTGTCAGCATGGTAGTCTCTTTGTGTCCTTGTTAATTTTCTACTTATTGTTTATCCTGCAAAACTGTCCAGTTCATTTGGGGACAACATTTTTAAAGCTATATGTAAGATTAGTTTTATTCTTCCCCACTGTTGTCTAACCAACAGGAGCTAACCAGTTACCTATAAAAGGAAGAAAGAATTCTGAGGTTCAGGATGGAGCTTAGACTTAACAATAACAATGTCAAGCATGAACTCTTTGCACTTGACTCTATTAAACAGTAGTTTACACAGCATTTTATTTCCTTCAGATGATGGTATTAAACTGTTTGATCTATATAGGCATTGGAAAGGCAAGGCACTAAAATACTCTTATTTTTCAGACAATTTAGAAGAATCCCCACTGTTATGCTAATAAGAAAACTTCAATTATCCCTCTTTTGAGAATACGTTTTTAAAGCATTATTCATACGTTCCCTGTAGATAGTGTCTGCTCTTATGTTTGGATTTGAAGGAATTCATTTGATAGAAATAACCTTTAACTGATGAAGCAGTTTTTAGAAAGTCTGCATAATTCTTACCTTTTAGAAAGGTTCTAAGGTCAAATGCATTCGTTGTATAGGGCATAGAAATTATTTCTCTCATCCTGTATTGTGATGAGCATGCTAGGAAAGGAGAAATGAACAAAAGCACACACTTCCTCCTCCATCCTCGTGAGAGACACCCAGTATGCTTAAGGCCTTCCTGTGCATTTCCATGTGACTTGTGTTGTTTCAGGTTGAGATAGGCTAACAGACATTTGAAGGGCAAGACTTTCCTAGGGGGTTGTCTGAGAAACCTTTTTTCAATTGAGACTTTGGTTGATTTCTTGTGGCAATACTAAGGGGGCCTCCCTGAGGTCTCTGGGCATATCCTTAATGTTGTGAGAGGCTGGTCAAAGAAAAGAGAGTCTGATCCTCAAACTATATCAATGTAACACTGAGAGTAATTATTTAGGTGATCGAGCAGAGGGAACTTACAATGTTTCAAGTTCTATGAAACTGTTCTATGTCACTGATGTTTCACTTTGTCAGCCTTTTTCTCTTTTTCTTTTTCTTTTTTTTTTCTTTTGAGGGTCACATTTACCTTTCTGTTGGCTGAAAAAAAATTTTCATATCTAATGCTCTGTATTTTGCATTGCCTAAACAGTTTTTAATGATGAAAACCCAATTCTTAAGTAAATGTCTTGTGGCTATATCCTGCAAGTGGGAGGGTTCTTTCCAGGAAGGAGAAGGGAGGCTCTTAGAACTCAAGACACTGAGGAAATGGACAGGACTCAAAAAATTCATAACACAAGATTACCAATCCCCTTACCAAGGATTATTCCTGAGGGAGAGGAGGAACCACAACTGTCATCAAATTTTACAAGGAATTCCAGTGAGGGGTTATTCTTGAGTCATCATTCATCCTAAGGAGAGGTGGGCTTTACAGAGGTACAACTGCCTCTGTGACACCCATGCTCCTGAAAGTATTCCCTATAAATACATTGATTCACCAACAAAGATGTGGGTGTAATGGTTTCCTTGCTCTCTACTTAATATCCTATCTGAAATGAAGAAACATTTATCCATGTCTCCAGAAAAAGTTGTAAACGAGTAAGTTTGGCTCAGTCAGAAAAGCTATCATTTCCTAAGAAAAGCTATCAAAAATTATAAAAATACCACTCTCTGGGCTGGAAAAAATGGTGCACTGGATAAGAACACTTGTGCTGTTTACAGAAGACCTGAGTTCAGTCCCTATATCAACATGACAGCTCTTTCCTATAACTTCAGTACCCAAGGAATCTGACATCCTCTTTAGCCTGTCTTTGACACCAGGCACAAAGGGGTGTTCAAACATGCATGTATGAAAAATACCTATACACACTCATAAGATACAATTAATATAAAAACTATTAAAAACACAATTCCCTTAATTTTTACCTCATTTATCAAACTTAAAATTTCTAATAAATAAGTCCTTGATTTTTTTTCTTCTGAGGAAGGAATTCTCAATATTAAAATACTTGTCATAAAGTAGAAGTGTAATTCTGACGTTAGTTTATTATTTGCATAGCTGAAGGGGGTACTTATTATAATATGGCTTATACTACACTGTTGAGCCACTGTTGATACTCATTCAATTCTATTACCAACGTATCTTTTTTAAATTATGATACATGGGGGGGGGTGGCTAGAGAGATGACTCAGTGATTGAAAGGACTGACTGCTCTTCTAGGGGTGCTGAGTTCAATTCCCAGCAACCACATCGTGGCTCATAATCATCTGTAATGAGATCCAATGCCCTCTTCTGGTTTGTCTGAAAACAGCTACAGTTTTCTCACATATATAAATCATGGTACATGAAAGTCAATGAAATAAAACTCACTCTTATCTGGATTATTTTTGGCTTCTGAAAGACATATTGAAAAGTCTTTGAGAAGATTCTCAAGCAAAGGTTTTAGGGATGCTAAAATGAAATAAGGTATTATTTCATTTTCTTAGGGTCAGTTGTAGCTGAACTTCAGATAACTTACAAATAAGTTGGAATATATTTATTAGAAAACTTTATTTAATGTTTATGTGAAATTGAAATGTAAATGAAAACCCTGCATAGTTTTTTATTAAGCTCAATAATTCTCATTTAGAAATGTTTTGAAAGATTGGGATGAAGTGCTACTTCTGAGAACTTCGGATGACCTCATTCTGTTAGTTTATCAAACAAAACCTAAGAGCCAAGGTGTCAGATGCAATACTACCTAATTATTTTATGAATTTGGGGAGAGAATTTGTGCTCAGATCTTTTATAGACAAAAGGCATGAAAACAGCTTTAGAAAGATGAAATGTTTTTCTCCTTTGTTGTCAATGTTTAATTAAAATGTACTTATGCTAAAAAAATAATCATTTCATCAAAAGCCAAGTGTAAGTAAAATAAGCCATGAATGTGATACAGCAGCTGCTGTAGAATTAAACTGTACTCAAACAGATGCTGAGAAATCAAAGCTTAAGGACAATAATGCCATGGGATACTGAGTTTTGTCTAGTTTTCTGAAAAATGTTAGGTCTAGGAATTTGTTGAAGGCCTAAGAGATGGATAATGAAAGAAGATGTAGGTAACTTGAAGATTTACCTTATTGCAGTAGCCAATATGTCAAAAAGCATTAGGCTTTTAAGTGTGAGGTAAAAGGACCAGAATAATTATCAACGATGCAATAAAGACATTAAAAAGTACAGCTATTGATGGAGCTCCTGGGTCATCAGGGACTTATTAGCAGGATGTAAAGGAAGTTTCCAATGAATTAGGAAGCCATTAAACAGACAATGAAAATCTCCAAAGGACTAAGAGATGCACTGGGTGAAATTCAAGAAAATGTAATATTGTTAAGAATCAGAAGAACATGTTAAAGTGTGAGCTGTAAAACCTCTGGTGGTGTGAATTTCAGAGTAATAATTGTGGAGTGCTGGGTACTGTTTTCTGAGACGTGAGTAACGAGAGAAAGAAGGAAGAGAGAGACACTAGCAGGAAATTCACTGTGGTGTCAAAATCTTAAAAAAATCTTTCAAAGATAGAAGCTGTTTTATAAATGTTACTTATATTTCCTTAGACCAAAGGATGAGGTGAGAATGGTACCCAAGCTGTGCAATTACACAGCTTGGGCTGAGCCCAGAGTGTTTCTTTCTCTGTTCTAACTATCCCAAGGCATAGGTCTAGAATCTTTTTGCCTCTATACAATCTAATCTTCCACACTGATTGATTCAATCTGGCTTCACTCTACCTCTGACTGAATTGCTCTGCTTGGTCTCATTAACTTTGGCAATGTGTGCTTATCTTTTGGTTCCTTCTCATTCTCTGGCTTCTTTTGTCTTCACTTGTATCTAACTTGTTCTCTCAGCAACTGACCTCTGTAAAACTAGCCTCTTAAAACTGCAACACACATACCACATCACCATCTCTCTTTGTCTCTCTGTGCTGCTCTTCAGTAGCTTCTCCTGTGCTGTTTTCCTGAGAGTTGGGCATATCCTGTCTCTGTCTCATTCTATATTTCTCTGGCTCATTTTCCCCTTAACTAGAACTCACTTTCAAACGTGGCTGTTTCCTTCTATAAACTAACCTTACCTTCATTGATAGGAATTAAAGGTTAGAACTAAGGATATGTGTGTATTCTACCCAGATTATATTTTAATCCAGGCATGTCTGCATTCCTGCCAGATCACCTAGAAACAGAAGGTCTTTGGATGTGATCCCTTGCCAGAGCAGCCATGTTGCTTGATTAATTTATCTAAACTGTTTAGAGTAAGACTATATTGTACAAGTCAAATGATCATAAACTGTTTTTAATCTGAACAAATATGTGAGTTATAGTGGGTAAGGGTTATACTTATCAAGAGTGGGTTTATGGTCCTGGGTTATTTGAATCTGGTCTTGCATTCAGGTTGGTTTTAGAATTAGAGATATATTATTGTGTTTGGAGAATGGGAACTTGATACCTGGCAATGGTGTTATGAGCCTAAGCACTCATTTGTCTACAGGACTTCTTTCAAGTTATTCAGACATCAGTGGTTAGAACCAGTTGTTCACTTTTTCCTGTAATAGTAGCTTACTTAATAAGAACACATAAATTAGGAGGCATACCGGAGCACTTCTCTAACACTAAGTTTCCAAAAGGCCAAAGCAGAGCAATGTGGGTTTATGGGAAGTTTCTTTCTGAAAAAGAATGTTAGTACTAAATAATTTATTTAGATTGTTAGCAAAATAAGCCTATTTTAAATTTGAAAAGAAGTGAAATAAAAATGGAAGTTACTATATATAATTGTAATGATATTTTATTTCAAATTTGCTTTAGGGAGCTGAGTTCAGTTAGTACCAAGCAAAATCTTCTATGGTTTTTGAAAATGTAGAAGTTAGCATCTTCATATTTATTATATAAACATTTTGAATGCTACTGCATTCTCTTTTAAATAATTCCATACAGAGATCTTAAACAGACCATGTTTTTTAATTGTAATATTTATATTAAAATTCTGTGGCAAACTTCAGAGTGATATTATATGATAGGCTACATTTAGAGAAAGCCAGCCTTCCAATTATTGTTCTTATAGGTAATACAAGCATTTTTATGTAGAAGTTTCAAGGACAGGAGAAAATATACACAAAGAATATTTTCACTGGCTTTAAAATAAATACAATACAAAACTTAAAAAATTTAATTACAAAAATACTGGAAGAAATTTAATTTTCAAGTTACATCAATTTATAATGATTATTCATTATAAATTTTAAATGTGGGGGGGGCATACTCAACATCCATTCTCTTTTCTGTCATTTTAGAAGTACTGCTTTGCCTGGCTTGAGACAGATGTGATATCTACATGTGACCTTCACAGGTGTGATATATTGTTCCTTTCTGTATATTGAGAAAGTTTCTGGTCACCAGTAGTGTTTCTTACAGATTTCACTTTATGTGCTGGTGTTCATGGCCTGTCTGTGTGACTTTGTCTTTTCTTTCTTTTTTTTTTCTAATCTATTATTCAGCTTTTATTTCTACTCCTTCAAAAGCACTTCATACAGGTCAGTCACACTAACCTCCGTTATTATAGTTAACTAAAGACAAGTAATTCAGAGCAACTCTTACATAGAAGTTGTACTTGACTTGGAGAGCAAAAGCTTACCTGCTCTATACATCTTTTAGTTCTCAATTCCTAAACCCAAATACACTGCACTGTAGACTGGGTTTATGCTCAAACGTGACTATAAACAGAAAGGTCAAACTCCTGGCTATGGTTGATTCAACAGAACATGTGTTTGGCCTTTATCATTTCTGCCTTTGTGTCCAGCATGTTATGATATTTTATACTTATGAATTACCCAGTTATTTTCTACATGTCACTATCATTAGTGCTTGGAATTCTTCAATAAATAAGTAGAGGTATTCACACCACTGATCACATTATTTACAAGTTGGTGTAGAATAACTATCCTTGAATTTAGTGGCTCAGAATCGAAAGTGTTTCACTGATCATCATTACATGGGTCAGCAATTTGGAAAGGCTTAGTAGAGTAGAGATGCTTGTTCATACTCAGTGAAGTTTGAACTGGAGCAAGTAGAGAACCCATGTCTCACCCTCTTATGAGCTTTTCAGTTGTCTCCTCCCCCTCATCTCTTTGCCTAGCGTTTTAAAAAGCAAAGCCTGTATTGAAATACATTATGTGGAGTTGTGCCCTATGGGAAAAAATAGGTTAGGACCAAACATAGGAACAAGGATCTCAACCAAAGGTAGAAAAAAAGACCTCATAACTTGCAAAACACAACTTCTGTCAGATTTTTCTGGTTGAAGTGAACAACATAGGCAGCTGTGATGCAAAAGTTGCATCAGTGAATTCGACTTATAGGAGAGCAAACAGTTAAAAGGGGGGTATGAATGTGTATCTGTGGCTCCTATTCCTAAAGTTAACACAGATTCCTGAACGTTTCCAGTGGCTTTGGGGAAGAATGCCTGTATGCAGGAACAATTTTCTTTGACTACTCTTTTTATACTTAGGTTCCCAGGGGAAAAGATATTTATTTGTTATTATAAACATTTGGATTTTAAAAAGCATATAACTTCAATATAATCTTAGGTAAGATGGACAATTCAGGGGTACTGAATAGCTTCTGTCTTTATTCCTTCTGGTGTTGTTTTGAGAGATACACATGTCCCAAATACTAATTGTGAATGATAAGATGTACAGATTGAATTATAGAATTTAATACATAAGCTCAGAAGCAAAAATGGCAAAGTCCAACATTCCTTATTTCAGAGTGGGCAGTGCTAACTTGTACCTCTCATAAGTCCCATTTGTTAGAATTTTCTAGAATGGAAATGTATTGTTCTTTCATTTCAATGAGATCAGTCTAAGCCTAAGTTATCCAGCCGTGTGATTTTTGTTTTCTTCAAGTTGTCACTTTGTATTGCCAAGTGGCACTCACAGTTTTTCTTATGTGTCATTGTCTCTCTTGAAAGCACTTGCAGGCTTTCCCCGTGACATTGTGAAAATTTCTTTCTGAGACATTTATAGTCCTGATCTGTTTTTTTCCCCTTCCTACTCACTACATTCTGTCTCCTAGGCTCCTTCTCAGCCAATCAAACTGCCTGCGATTTTCTCAGATTATATTCTGGGTCAAGATAAAAGACATTACAATTTCATATCCCTGTGTTGAAGCATTGGATTTCAGTGCCATAATGTTTTTATGCCTTTCTCCTCCCAGAAACATTCACCAAGAACAACTCTGTCTAGTTTACCTGTGGTACTCAATCATGAGTTCACATGAGACTGCATTATGTTGAAGCTATTGTTTTATCTCCTCTGACAATTTCTAGAGTTCCATATGATTTTACATTTGAAGCCATTAGTAAATGTATTAATGGATTAAAATTATTCATCTCCCTCAGCTGGACTACTGTAATATACTTTTTGAATTTTTACAACCTAGAACAATGTTTGACATATGTTCGGTATTAAACATGTATAATGTCTTTTGGATTTATGTATATATGCTAAAATTCTTTCTGTTAGCCTTCCCCATAGCAGTTATTCTAAGTATGTCTCAAAGCAGATTTGTAATTATTATCTCAGTATGGATTATACCACTAATACTAGACCAGTGTATAATTATTTTTGCAATTAAGACATGAAGCATGAAAAGACACTGTCAATAGGACAAAACGGCAAACAACAAATTGGGAAAAGATCTTTACCAACCCTATAATCTGATAGAGGGCTAATATCCAAGGTATACAAAGAACTCAAGAAGTTAGACTCCAGAGAACCAAA